>NC_034592.1:44329776-44401569 GCF_900095145.1 Mus pahari | reverse complement strand
GGGGTGGGGGTGGGGTGGGGGTGGCGAGGGAATCCCAGCTGCAGCATTGCCATCTTTTATGGATGACTTCTTGTTTTGTCCCCAGAGTCCAGCTGTTTCCTGACTTCCGTGCTCAGTTGCGAAGGCCACTTCTGTAGGCAAACACTGTGTAAAAATAGGCCAGTAAACACAGGCTGGGCGTTTCTTTGATTCTGAAATTAAATTCAACTTTTCTCATGGTGTAAGTCAGTTTTCATGAATTGTATCCAGATATATTTCCCTGGGCATCAGTAAACAAATCTCTGCCCCTACTCCCACACCCGGCAGAAAAATCTGGGCATCACACACTGAATTACTCCTTTTTTTTTTTTTTTTTATTTTCCCCCAAATCACATGCCTTTGCAGGGGTGAATGAGAATCCAGTTGCTGGTAGTACTGATAGACTCAACACCTTCATATATTTGAAATCTGCATTCAAGTACACATTGGTTCAAACCCTAACCACATGTAGGTACACAGCCAAGTTATTGGATTTCTTGATGATGAATACAAAGCAGACAGTGCACCTGCCTGGGTGCAGAAAGGGTTTGCATAAAAATGAAGGAATGGTGTATATGCCCGTGTAAGGTGTTGATTAACAGGACCATCTATATGTGTTAAGAGATAAGAATGCAGGTTTTATTCTTATGGAACCATAGGAAGCCTTTGAAAACTTTCCGAACACCTTTTGCATATTCAGAAATGTGTTAGTTGGGGCTGGAAGCATATTGTAATGATTTGATATCTTGTCACATTTGTCCTCCGAAGCAAACACTGCAATATAGCAGTCACTCACTTACATGATCGGAGAGGGCCTTAAGTACAACAGGAAGTCTAGCCTTAATCTTGGTTAAATGAAGGGGTGAGGTTTGGGTAATAGGACATTTCTTTAGAGAGTGAGACACTTTCAAAGTAAGGCTATTTGTGTTGAATAGAAAAATCTTTATAGTATTATTAACTTTTGTTTTAATAGCTAAGATCTCTCCACCTTAATCAACTGACTTGAGCAGGAATTTCCCACACAGAATAAATCCTTATGCCACAGAGATAAATTTAAAAGTATGTTATTTCTTTTAAATATGAGCAATGCTTAATATCTTTCCTAAAGTCACCCTTGTGAGTCCTTCCCAATGAAGAGCAATGCTTCCTTTGGCCTATAGACCACCAAGTTGCTCACATTTGCCTCTTCCTGACAATGCTCCTTGTTGCTCTTCTTCAAAGTTTTCTATGTCTTAGTGATTTTGGTTGAAACTGCCTTTAAGAATAGTCCTGTTTCAAGTATTATTTTTATGAGAAAATACATCTAATAAGTAGCCTAGGATAAAAGATGACAAAGTTTAAAGTCACTGCTGTATTTAAGCACATTTGCTATGCTACAGTAGACTTGATCCAAGTTCTGGTGAGACATGCTTAGGGCAAGTTACTTCCTTTTGGTCAAAAAATGTAATCTTCTGGCTATGGATAGAGACCTAATGTTCCAACATACCCCAAATTTACATTCTAAACTACTTTATGTAGGGAAATTTTAATCCAGCAACACGGCTTCTCTGGCAGGGGATCACATCCAAAGATCTGTGTCTGTGTGATCCGGCTGGAATACAGATATGCCACACACCTTAAATCCCTCTGGCTGGGATACACACTTAGTAGACACTTTTAAGGCAAAATTAGTTTGTAGAAGGAAGCAACTATGTTTAAACATGTCTTCTAGTTGAGGGGCAGACAAAATGACAAATCAGAGAAAGGTTTGGCAGAAGGAGTCGGAGACAGGATACACCTAACTCTCAGGAGAACAGCACAGGAAAGAGAGGCTACTTAAGAGCAGCACCAGAAGAGCGGCCTTGTTGGAGGAAGTGTGTCACTGTTGCGGTGGGCTTTTAGAGCTTCCTCCTAACTGCCTAAGGATGCCAGTCTTCTCCTGGTGGCATAACTCTGAGCTCCTTCTCCAGCACCATGTCTGCCTGGACACTACCATGTTTCCTATTTTGGTGATAATGTACTGAACCTCTCAACCTGTAATGTAAGCCAGCCCCAATTAAATGTCCTTTATAAGAGTTGCCTTGGTCATAGTGTCTCTTCACAGCAATGGAAGCTCAAACTAAGACAGAAGTGGACCCCAATATGACAGCCAACAGTGTACTCCCAAAACTAACAACCATATGTTGCACACACACACACACACACACACACACACACGCATGCATGCACACACATATGCATGCACAAACACACATGCACATACACATACACATACATGTGCATGTGTAAAGAGAATCTACAAAGTTTGCATGCTTCTAGCTTGGACTATGAATGGCAGCTCCTTTATAGAGTCCTTGAATGTCACTGGAAATGTTGTTAAGCCCAGATGAGATAAACTCACTATTCGTCTACTATGGGCTATCATTCAGTGGATGAGGTTAGAAACTTCCAGAGCTTTGTTCCTGTCACTGTGGAACAGCACATCTGCTTTATTTCACAGCATAGATACCGTATAATAAGAAATCTTCCTTGCTACCTAGAAAGTATGGTTTTGTTTGTTTTGTTTTCCAGGAATAACTTGTTCTTTTGCTTTACTTACTAACTCTGATGAAATGCAACAGTGCGCTCTGGCAGTATTTGTCATTTCAGAGGTGCTGACGTAAGTTCCGTGAGACTCCTGCCAGACAGTCCATCTATTACTCTTCAGTGCTTGACTCACGGTACACATGGAGTTGAGATATTATAGTTAAGCAAGAGGCAGCTGTAAGAGACTGGGAAAGTAGGAAAGGGAATGGCCTCTCACTCTTCTCCCCCCCCCCAGTGTATCCCCTACTGTTACAATGTTTAATGGTTTGGGAGAAGATCCTTTGGACCTAAGAGCTATGACAACCTTGCAGCACTGCCAGTCTCTGAGTGTTCCGCTATTTCCTGTTGTTTTCTAAGTTCACACAAAAAAAAATGTTTGCTAACAATCCAAGAGTAGAAACAATCCAAATATCCATCAAGGCATATTTTATTCATATCCATTTCTCAGAGTTTGAGAAAGCATGGATTCAAACGCAGAAAACATGAGAAGTAAAGGAAGCAAGAAGGCAAGGTGGAAGGAAAGGGGGATGGAAGAAGAGAGTAGTGATAGAAGGAAGGATGAAAATAAAGGATAGCTGTAAGTATAAAGAAGGAAAAGCAATACCCAAGACCAACAAAGAAGATGCAAACATTTGACTCCTCAAGACACCTTGCCACACACTTGCATCTTGGTAATGATGTCAGAGAGAACCTCTGAATTTTTCTTTTTCATACACCCTAAAACAAAACCACTACATAAAAGTGGCTGAAAATTAATGGAACAAAAGATAGACCTCCAAAATAGCTAGAAAGCACCAGCCTAGTAAGATCTTATGCAAGGTAATAGTATTACTTAAATAAATTCTATCTAAATCTGTTATTCCTTACAGTGAAACCCTCAGGCTTACTAGATTAGTTCACATATTCTACCAAATAAAAGGATGAGAAACTTTAAAAAAAAATGAGCAAAGGTTGTAAAACAACTCCTGAAGTAATTTTACTCATAACTCAAAACTGTTATAACTCAGGAATATTCAAAGCTGGTGTTCGGGAATACACTGGGTCCCAAAGTCCTGTTAATGTGTTCTGGGAAATAATAAAAAAGGAACCAGCCCATTCCCGCACTTGTGCCTCTGTCCGGGCAGCCTGACCAGCCATGCACAGGTGAGCAATGGCCGACCTGTTTTTATCTCGTGGAGACTCTGACTCTGAATTACACAATCTCTCCACCCAGCTCGCTAGGTTCCCCCTGGCGAGTTGCTACCACGCCAGCCCCATGCTTCAAATCCCCCACGGCTTTTGTGGAGCACCTCAGGCAAAACCCACGCTTGGCCTCTGCACCTTTCTCTCTTGAACCCAGTAGAGTCACCGTGTGAAGGAAAACGGAACACCAACTTAGGTCAGAAACAATGGTAACTCAATCACTGGGCGAGACAACTAAAACCTAATCTTGTAAGCCTTATTAAAATCTGATTCCTCTGGTGGAGAATCCTTGCAGATCCACCATGATACCAGGAAACTCTAGCAGCTACATCTTACCCCTCTGCTGTCCCCATCCCAAAGGAACTAACTCCTGCTTTCTCTTTTCCTCTGTCCAAATCAGAAATCCCACCCACTCACTCGGTGATTGGCTCCTTTATTCATTTGGGGATTGGTTCACAAGAACAGCACCAGGCCCTTCTACAACATGAGTGGGTATTTCCGAGCCATCACTGGAAGAAGGTGATATAAACCAAACTTGTTCCCAAGCTATTTGAATTATTACCTAAAGAGCATGTGAAGCATCAGTATTGTCAATGGATTCATCATACATGAATAATTTCAAAAGTCAAGGCCCGATCATTAATATTGGTACAATAACTACATCTTTTTTTTTTCTTTATCCTGTCTTCCCCGGGATATTTTAATTGACATATTTCTAGCTTTTATTTTTTATGACAGAGAACAATCCTAATGTCAAAAATCCACCACGGAAACCCATTGCAACACACAGCACTGCATGACAATATTATAATATTTTCTCGGGATTTTTCAATTTTAGCAAAATAATAGTTTTGTACTGCAACCACAATCTACATCACTGTCCCAAACACTTCCTCTAACAAGTGGCTGGTTAGCAAAGAAAGTAGATTGAGCATTGTTTATTGAGAAAGCAGCAATCTTAAAATTTGAATAACAAATGTCTCTCAAATGAATTATAGAACTGGAAATTATTTACTAACTTGACACACACCCCATTCTCTTTCCTAGAGCTTAGTGCTCTCTCAGGACTGATGGTAAACTTGTAAAACACACATTAGAAAGTATGAATCCTCATGGGCTTCAGTGTAACAAAGAAAGATGGCTACATGCTTTTATAACATAACATAAATAAGCTATCATACATGTCTACATGTGCACATTACTCTTCAGGTTTGAGACATTCTACTTAGAGACTGTCATAAATTCTTACAGAAATGAGGGAAAGGATTCACCCATTCAAATCATATAATGAGGATAAACTGAGAAAAAATGTCCAAAATTAAGAAAAAGATGAATGAAGAAGTTTAAAAAAAAAAAAAAAACTAGGTTAAAAACCTAAAAGCTTCTATTCCGCAGGTAAGCTTCACCCAGACTTTCCTCGCATTTCTCAAGCATGGTGGATAAAAATGTGGTAGAAAAGGTAAATGAGTCTTCTTTAAAGTTTTAGCTTTACATTAAGTGATTCTGAATAGTAATCGTAATTAGAACCTCAGCCACACTTCCAGTTCATCCCCTTTTTCTTGAAGGAGGAGACACAGACTCCGTCATGTTATTATAATTTTTATAAGTTGGTTATGAATAGTCCTATTAAAAATATACCTTCTAATTCCACAAGCCTCCAATTTACTCATTAGAGAGATTGATATTCTTAGACAGCCACTGCTGACAATCAGTTACAGTAATAGACAATTTACATTAATCTGTATATCTTCAGCTTCTGGACATGTACTTATCCTATATTGTACATGTGTCTGATATATAGTTTAGTATGTGAATGTTATATTTGTAGTAAGGCCTTAAGTTTTATGTTAACCAATAACAACAAAATACTAGGTGATAGTATATAAATGGTTGAACAAGTAGATCCCACATAGAAGAAATAAGATTAAAAACCTGTTCAACATTTACAGTATTTCTTTTTGGGATTCCTGGTTCCCACATTCATGACTAAAGTGACATAATTTCACATACTAATGGTGAGTGGTTTGCTAACTAGACTAAAGGGGTAGGGGGAGTGTAAATGGATATTGAAAATAAGTTGGATACTATTTGCTATTAGGTCTTTTGCAGCCATGAATTGTTCTACTCTATTGTGTGAAAGTAGGGGCTTTCTATGCCTGCCTTTGCTCTGAATAATGGCACAGAGACCTTTATATTTATTAAACGCTTCAAGTACTATAGCACTATAGATTCAGAGCTATTTTAACCCAACCATGCTGGTCTGCTCTACTTTCTAGTCACGTGGCCTGTTACATACTTTCTCAGTCTCAGTCTGGTACCTCCTTCCTCACTGTCCTGATGATAAGTACCTGGGTCCCACCTGAGACCTTCCCCCCCCCCTCTCAGAGTCAGGGGAAAAGAAAGTACTTTCTTTCCATCTCTTGTCCAGCTACAGTCTGCTTGGCTTTCTATTTAAGCAATAGAAGATGATGAAGAACAATGTTTATAATATACTGAGTGAGGAAACGCTTCACAATAATGACAATATCAAAATCTGAACTGCAACCAGATCTCTGCATACAAAAATCAGCATTTTGAATATACACTGCGCGAAAACATCCCCCAACCCTGGTGAAACGGAAGGAGAGCGTAAGTCAGTGTGTAAGGAAATGCCAAATACTCAGAACGAATCTCTGGAAAATGCTTCTATTGATAACATCTGCCATCTTTCCTCATTGCCCACCCATCCCTTAATCACATCTGTGAGAACTCTCCTCTTCCAGTCACAGAGGTTCGGGAAGAAGGCTTTCTCCTTTTCATGACAATGAGATAAGAGCAGAGATGGAGAAGGGGGCAAGAGTAGAATTCCCTACTGATGGCCAACCATTGCTCTTGTTATCCCTAAAATTTTGACTCTTTGTGAAGAAAGAGATTTTTTGCAAGAGAGGGGTTAAGAAAGAAAACAAGTTTCTGTTTAGAGAGAGTCTGAGACAATAGGTGGGAAAGCTCCGATAACCACACAACCCACCTCGTAGCGTGGCGCAAATAGAAACTTTCTGTTAAAGCTCAAGAATATAAATGGCAGCATTATTGCATGAATAAATGAGTTAGTCAATCAATCACTGACAAGGCACATTCTGTAATCAAAAGATTTTTCATGTTAAGATTAATTTCATGTAATACCATTCTAAATATTACATAAGCCACTTTGACATTGAATTATACTTCATAAGACAGAAAGAACACTTTCAGAGGCCAGAAAGTGGTAGATAGTTAGGGACAATTCTGTTAGACTTCCTGGTCTGGGTGGACACAGGCACAAGTCTGAGGATACTTTGAAAGTCACTGTCTAAAACTGTAATAACTAGCAATGGGTGATATTTAAATAATCATACTGGTGGACAGCATTTGTAAAGTCAAGGTTATTAGGAAGAAAAAAAAACTCCTTTAAACTACTATACTTAGGATTTTACATATGAAACATACCAAATAACCACAGAATAGTAATCATATAAACAATATATAAATGTACATTCTCAATATATAAACAATAATAACACATGTTGACTTTGTACGCACTGTTTGTAGCATCTAATATTTGAATGGGAAGCCAATAATAAGAAGTACCACATCAACAGAACTATAACCACAGAAGGCCATTTAAAGTCAGTTTATCCCATGTGGGAGTCCTTTGTCAGGTTACCCAAGACAGACAGCCTCATCTACCAATCAGCAGAGCATTCTTCTCCCTGGAGCACAGCAAGGAAGGTTAACTGATAAAGTGATCAAGGTTGCTTTAAATTCACCGTGGTGTTACTACCAAGAATTAATAAAGGATGAGACCCCCCCCCCAAAAAAAACAGTTTTTGGATTCTGTCACTAAAATCCTGAAAAATAATTGGCACAGGACCATTCTAGTTCCCCTCCAGCTACAACTCTCCTCATATGGGAGAACTCTCAGAAAACTCACTAAGAATCCCCACCTCTGCACAGAATAGTGGACACCTAAGAGTTATGACACATTCTTAGGACAGTCATGTGAAACGAAAACCTGCGCCTTAAGTGAGCAAGAGAAAGCATCCCACTGTTCTCAGCACCAGGCACGGTTGTAGAAACAGAGAACCGCCGGGTGTTGTTGGCGCACGCCTTTAATCCCAGCACTTGGGAGGCAGAGGCAGGTGGATTTCTGAGTTCGAGGCCAGCCTGCTCTACAAAGTGAGTTCCAGGACAGCCAGGGCTACACAGAGAAACCCTGTCTCGAAAAACCAAAAAATAGAGAACCTAGTAACTGGCACTGCCTGTTCAGTCCACCTGGGATGCTGAGGATAGCGTGTGGACTGACTTGCTTGAGACCTTCATCTGTTTTCTATTGAGATGTACCCAATCTTCAGAAGAGCAGGGACTTTAAACTTTACTCTACCTTCTGCCTCGTCTTATAAACTTGGCATATAAAGGCTATGAGGACTGAAGAGGGTTTATTAGAGCACTTATTTTATTAACCATTTATTAGAGCAGAGGTATATATATATATATATATATATATATATATATATATATATATATATTATCGGTGAGCAAATTTCAGGTATGAAGGAAGAATCATCACCCACCTGTCATGTGAAGGAGGAATAAAGTCTACATTCAGACTCCATGTTCTCAGTCAGTGCTGTTTGTTTTCTCAGACCTGCATCCCCGAGTCCACCCTGGATGGAATTGTCATAAAGCTCTTCCTGCCAAGAATCCAAGAATCCTGCATTGCTGCATTATGGAGTTTTACATATCATAACACATGAGGCAATATTTGGCCATAGTATATTCAAGTTTTAAGAGAGCAAAACCTATTTTTTCCCTAAGCATGGTGATTGTCTTAGTTAGGGTTTTACTGCTGGGAAGAGACATCTTATAATAGAAACTATCATAAGAAAAAAAAAAACATTTAATTGGAGCACACTTAAAATTCAGATGTTCAGTCCATTGGCATCGTGGCAGAAAGCAAGGTAGCAGGCAGGCAGACATGGTGCTAGAAAGGACCTGAGAGATCTACCTCTGAATCAGCAGGTAGCAGAAAGAGAACATGAGCCATTGGGTCTGCCTTGAACTTCTGAAACCTCAAGGCCCACCCCCAATAAGAAGTTTCCTCCAACAAGACCACACCTATTCCAATAAGGCCACACCTTCTAATAGTGCTCCTTCCTATAAATGGGACCATTTTCATTAAAATCACTACAGTTATCAAGACTGGGAAAAATACATTGGCAGTCAATCCTAAGCAGTTAAACAGGTGTTCAGGCCACAAGCCTGGAAATCCAAGTTCACCTGCTAGCGTTTGCATTTTTAATATTCAAATAACTAGATGCACTTCCCTGGAGGAGAAAATGACTCTGGCATTTAGATCAAGGTCTAGAATGTGTCCTAAAGACACTTTCTCATTATAGGAAGATAAGGAGAGGAGGGTTATAAGCACATTTGTCTTGGTGTGACAAAATTAAGGAGCGAAACTTTCTTACTATTTTGACAATATGACCAATATGCTCGCTCTTCCCTTTAAAAATAAATAGCCTGTGCCATGTAGAACCTCAGTCCTCGTTGGCACCGGCTTCAAGGATAGAAATACCATTCAGCAGCAAAAACTGGGTAGGGACTGCCATTCCTGTCAAGAGCCATCCTGTTGCACACATCTGTCTAAACGCTTGCCACTCCTCTCCTAAGCCTCATGCTTCACCCGCAGAAGAGTTCTCACTGCCCTGTACACCGTGACCACAATACCACACAAACAATCCTCCTGTCTGCAACATCCTTTTCAACCCCCTCCCCTTGACCTTTATATCCATCATTTTCTAACTCATTTAAAAGCCCTGAAAGTCGACGTTCAAACTCTCGAGTTGGTGTTAATATTGGGGATATTTCATCACCTCTCAGGGGGCTTGTCCTGAATGGTTCTGGGTGTTCCCTTGATTGTCCGTCTCAGGTGGACTCGTTAGCAGTTGTTTTCAAGCTGTCCTAAGACAATCATTAGAATAAAACGTGTCTCTAAGGGATGATGCAGAAGGCGCACATGGGCACACACATTCACATCGAAACAAAGTGCACTATAACCGCAGTGACACTGTAAGTTCACTATCTTCAGTGTGCTTTATTATGTCCCATTCCATTCCTCTTCTTTAAGAAGAAAAAAAATCTAACTGATTCAATCTACCGTCGATCTCAATGGAAACATTTCTATTCCCAGTGTGCAAAATATCTCTTCTAGGTGCTGCGGTGACCCAGAGAACCGGGGTTTTATTTCAAACATCCATGTCCACTAACTTGAGTTTCAACGAATTTAATGCTCTCTTTTGGTCTCAGCAGGCACTACACACACTGAGCTCAGACATACACATAGGCAGAACACTCATAGACACAGAATAAAAATATACAAATCTTGAAACAACCCTCTCCTATCTGGCAAACAACCCACTCCCACCATTTTCCATCCCCAATGCCTACTAGCTCATGGAAAGCAGTCAATAAATTTTACTTAAACTGATAACCACTAACAGGGGATACTTTTGAGAGTTCTATTTTTTATTTATTTATTTTATTTTTTTATTTTTTATTTTGGTATGGGACAGTGCAATGTCTTTCTTGTCTATATTGGCCTAACTTTCAAATATCTCTATTTTTGTCTGTTTAGAAAGATAAAGATCAAGAATGTTTTCAACATGTTGACTTTTATATTTTTACATTTTTAATTTAAATAGAATTGTATGACTCCCTCCCTTCTTTTTCGCCTCCGGTCCCCCCCCCCCAATGCTCCTCTACTCTTAAATTAATAGCATCATCTTCTTTTTGTTACACGTATCTGTGCATACATTTATAAACACAACCTGCTGGGTCTGCTTTTGTTGTGGTGCATTTATGGTTCCGGGGCTGCCCATCTTGTATTACTAGTTACTAATCTTAAAAAGAGAGAGGCAATGAGCAGCCAAGTTCAACTCTATCCATATCTAATCACCCCTCTTGATCAGGAGAGATGGTGAGTGTTAGTATTTTGAGTCATTAATAGTATTTATCATTAACTGATCTTAAGCCTGAAGGTGGCTTTAGTACAAGCAATGTATCTTTATAATGCAAACAGTTGCCTGTCAGAGCAGCACACACCGGTTCTTGGCTCTATCTTTGTTTTCACAGGTGCTTTCTTATTTCTAGTTTTTGACTTTCAGTAGTCTGACAGACTATAAATTTAATATTATAAATTTTGTGGTCACAGTCCAGACCCTAGGTTCTTAACAGATATTAATAATAACACTAGAAACATTTTTCTTGGTCCAATGGCAACCTTGTCATCAGATTGTAACCGGGAGTAAATAGAACATTCAGTTCAGCCCACGTGCTCATTATGAACCCCAAAGAGAATAAATCAGCCCTTCGCCTCGTGCTCAGGGCTGAGCAGAAAGGAAAGGTTGGCAGGAAATCCGTTATAACAAACGGATTCACCTGTCAATTTACTGTTCTCAGGATCACCTCCATAGAACTTACTGCTAGGTAATAGTGGAAGCTAGGATGCCTCGTTCCTCTTTTGATCTCTGATTTAAAAAGTAAATTTCCTTAATATCATTTGTGGTTGCACATAAGTGCAGAGGTATTTCCCAATAGCACTCTACTTAGAGAAAGGAAGCATGGAACTGGGTAGAAAATTGTGTCAATGTAACGAGAGCTAACTACAAGGCTTAGAGAAGCGCTAGTATCAACTCTACAGACTGAAATATCACCCTCCTCCCCCATCCCCCCCCACACACACACCATTGTCTAGAGTGTTGAAAAGAGGGAAATGGAACACCCAGCCATACAATAATAAATTAATAAACAAACAAACACACATAAATAAATGTGTGACTAGATAACACAAAGAGCTTTAGGAAGAGGCTTTAAGGGAATTTAAAAGCATCTAAAAGACCTTGAAGTATTTCCTGGATTCCTGAGGTTTCAGTCACATAGCCCTAAACCACAAGTATAGAACAGACCAAGGTGAGAAATCTGCAGAAACCTTCACCAGCATCAGAGGGGCATGCTCAGCCCTTTCCCTAGAGATATGGATTCTATGTATCTGGAAAGA
The DNA here is from genome assembly GCF_900095145.1 of Mus pahari. Lineage (NCBI taxonomy): Eukaryota > Metazoa > Chordata > Mammalia > Rodentia > Muridae > Mus > Mus pahari. Next base: position 44,389,730 of record NC_034592.1, on the reverse strand, counting down.
CATCAGGAATGTAGATTTGAAGCAAGTCCTAAGAAACTCTAGTTCATCCCTTACTACTAGCCTGTAAGTGGTTTTCTAAGTACATCCTTGGGTAACTGAATCAGAATCATCTGACACTTAATTTTCTGTATTCCAATCCAGGTGTGTGGGCTCAGTCTCCAAGTAAACTTTTGGTGCACAGTGAAGTCTGCAAGCTATCAAGTCAGAGATGTGTGGCTAGATATCCCTTCCCGGCATTAACACTCAGCTGAGCAGCTACGCTTTTCCATAGAGAACTGCTGTAATCCATGGAGACCCCTCAACATTTCCTGTTTTTCTTATGTTAGCTGAAAACATACATGTCACTAGTCAAAAGCCAAGTACTCTATGAGATGGTTTGTCCAGCAATTGTAAGCTTTCTCTAGACTCTCTGGAGAAGGAGTGTGATGGGAAAATCTTAGCACTAAGGTTCGTGTGCTGTGTGGGGCTTATCCAAAATAAAAAAGCTAGGGTGAAATATCCAGAAAAGGTCAATGGCCCTTGTGTGCTGTGTGTGTGTGTACGTGTGTGTATGTGTGTACACACACATACACACACGTACACACACACACACAAACATACACGTGCACATGCCTGTTTCTCATTTGACTCCCTGTTCCTACTGTAAATCTAGAAGCTGAGAAGATGATCGTTCCAGAAGCAATGGCCACCAAGGAAAGGGAGACTGAATACAAATAGATATATATTAATGACAATATGGGAAACTCCAAGACATATATTCACGTGATGGTCAAATTCATCATTTTTTGACAACTTCTAGTTGTTACTGAAATTTTTGAATCATTCTTTTCCACTTACATAGATGAAATTATCTCAACTATTTTAATGGTATAGGCTTATTTGACAAATTTAGAAATTCAATATAAGGCGAAGTTTGTCCAATGATGATGGTACCAGAAGTAATCCCTCAGTGGTAGAGCCATTCTGTGACTAACTACAAATTTTTAATCTAGATTTCTTGGGTTTACGTTATAACTCCAGCACTTAGTAGGTGTGTGACATTGAGAAAGGTACTTTATCTGTCTAGAGTTTCTGCAAAACGGTGGTGCGGTGATGGTGATGGTGCTGCTGCTGCTACTGATGATTAGGAGGAGGAGGAAAAGGAGGAGCAAGAGTGTGATGAAAAGGGAGAGGAGGGCAGGGAAGAGCACAGTGGCAGATTTCTGCCTTATAAGTATCTTAGGAAGAGGAAGTGACTCGGTGTTCACCTGGAAACCAGTACTCGGTCTTCACAGGTGCTGGGAAAGTGTCTCCTCAATAATTAAAATTATGTTGACACGAGTCTTTGTTTCTATTGCTAGAGATCCTCAAATGTTTTACGAAGACCTCACAATTAAGCCTCCTTAGCAGTTTATGTAAATCAAATTCCCTAAAGTTCGTTAAAACCAAATACTTTACCATAGAAATCCTCAACTCCTAGATCAACTAATGTAACTAAAAATCACAATTTTGTTTGCAGGCAGAGTTCTGGGCTTACTTTCTAGATTATTTTATGAATAAAGTGAGAAATCCGAAATCTAAGAAGGCACAAGACAGCAAGCAGAGAACAAAATCGTTTTTTACTCATCTCTCTTCATTTGCCTGTTGCGTCATTTGGGTCTGAATATTTTCCTACAAGTTTTAATACGGCTGTGCTCATCTTCAAGTAGTTGAAAAGTAGAATTATAACCCATTTGGTTTTGTAGGCCTCATGTTGTCATCTTTAATCCCTTCATGGAGCTGTTTGACAAATTTAGGATGTCAGTGTAAGATTGACAGTGTCACTGTCAGTCTTTGCTGACAGCAGCCAATGGTATCAGTCCTCAGAGAGGCCATGCTGACTGAGATTCAGGCTTCATTAGGAGTTATCTCCTAGGCCTGTATCCGCCCCCACCCCTCACCCCTCACCCCTCACCCCTCACCCCTCACCCCTCACCCCTCACCCCTCAAGAAGCAGGGATGCAGCCCCTTGAAAACTCATCCTCGAGAAGAACCTCTGGTCTTTATTCAAAGAAGAATGGCAACCTTCTATGGGCCCGGAATTAGTCATATGCTCATCCCCTTCTTTATAGGGGGTGGACAACTTTGTTTGTATCTCTCGGAACTTCAAAAAGACCTTTGTATGCAGAACTGCAACAGAGAGGCTGTGGACTGTGGGAGCATTTATTTGTGTTACAACAGCATAATAGAAGTCACTTTGGTTCCTGAGTGTGTTCCCGTGACTCGTGGGTATTTTTTTTCGATGTGTTTGACCTCTGATCTTTCCATATTCTCCCATCTCCGTTAACTTAGCTTCAAAACCACGGCTGTGTCTCTTGACCAGGAAAGGAAGAATGAAAGTCACTGTTTCCATTTCGTCTTCAAAGGAGGTAAAAATAGTTCTCCATGGCCTTCATATAACCACATATTGATGGATTTTTGGAAATGAAAGTTGTCGTTTCTTTTTTCTTTTTTTTTTTTTTTGAAAAATATTTTGACAGGACAGAAAATTGGAAAGTTAGAGACATCAGCAAGATCAGCTGAACTGCGCGTTGAGTGGTAACGCTGAGCATTGCCAGAGACACTACACACAAATCATAATAAATGCCCGATAAACATTAAACATGCTTAATCATTTTAAGAAACAAATGTAATTATCAGGATATAAAATATTAAATGTCCAAGTCAACAAAAATCTGTAGTGTTAACAAAAGAGGACATTGATTTATGAAAGTTCCTCATGTTCTAGACCTCCAGAGGGCGCTGTTGCATTTACACAGAAATATGTTACATACGCATCATCCTGAAATAATAATAATAAAAAAAAGAGGATTTTTAAGCATGTATAATTTGTTTCTAACACGAAATAAAGAAGAAATCAATAACCATGACAATAATATGACCTCTAAACTATTAACTTGGGCTTATCTCATTTAACAAACCTTTATTATAACCTGAAGATCAGCTACCTAATGGAAGAATGGCAAAAACAGGAACTCCACAGTTACTACTCACAGTAAATTTCATTTGAACTTTGCGTTAGTCATAAGTGTTAAATTGATTGTAGGTTCAAATATATAGAGGTTTTTAATCCTTTAAAATCATTTTTTGAACATCAGAGCATGAAACCCAGTTTAAAAAAAAAAAAAAAAAAACAGATTTTGAAAACACAAATAAGATTTCTGCACAAGTAAAATGACTTTTGTATCTAGTATTTCATACATATTCTTTTAGTCTATGTGTTATTACCTCTGAAAATAATACTGAGCCAGAGGCCATGGTGAGCAGATAGTACACTAGTTCTTTCATACTTTCAGAGCTGTATAATGTCACTGGGAGAGATGTTGAAAGATCTTCGGAACATGTGACACTCCTGGAGGCTCACACCCTGAGCGTGAGTGTGTAGATGGTGATTTGAAATAATATGACTTTTAAGAGAAGAAATGATTAAAATAGACTCACATTATTTTTTTTATGAAATCACCAACAGATTTGTTTTATTTGGGCTTTGACAGCTACTACGAATTCTTGTCACAGTTCCAGAATTGTTTGAATCATAATGGTATTTTTAGGATCATTAGTTGCTATTAGAGTTTCATACGGAAATGCCCCAGGAAGACGATAAAGAAGGGAAAAAAATGGTGTTGCCCATAATGTTAATTATCTTATGTGTACCTTCTCTAACTTGATATCATCCAGTGTTATTTTATAGAAAGTGTGAATGATTTGTCTCCAAGTCCATAAAAATGGAGTAAGAGAAACACTCAACTCTTGGTAGCATTAATAAATCACACTATGTAACAAAGGCTGTGAAACAGAAATGAATTGAATCTAAAAAGCGTCTCCAGATTTGTAGCATTTCTTGTTTTGTCATAGGGAGTGGGGGGTGGGGGTGGGGAGGAAGCAACGGCCTAGGTGAGAAATGTGCAGAATAATTGATGAGCCATATTTCAACTGAAATGGTTTAAAGTTCCAGGTCAGGAAGTTAGGCAACATGTTCACTCAAATGTGAGAATCCCGCTAGAGAACTTGTAGACTGCATGTACCTCACAGCACAGAGACATATGCCACTCCTTCACATCTCTCTTAGAAGCACAAGTTAGCATAGAAGCCATATCCCTCCCTTTTCTTGGAGGAAGGAGGCTGTTAATATCCTCTGTGATTGGAGGAAAGTGAAACAACCAGGCCAGAAATGAAGCTGAAACCCTGGGGGTAGCGAGGTGGTACTTACCTGGGTTTGTGGGACAGTGTGGGCCCAGACAGACCTATCAAGTCTTCAGTTTGAACTGTTCTGGATGAGAGAGCTCCGCTTAACACAGGTAAACACCATTTTTCTTCAGGACTTAGTGACATAAAATGTTCCTACGCACACCTCTATGTCATTCAGTAAATGGAGTCTTAAGATCATGGTAGTTCTAGCAGACATTTGAGTACCTTATGTTCCTGTGGATAACTAGGAGAGAGGTTTCTGATGCAGGAGAGATGCCGTGATTAAGCTCTTCCATCAGCTGTTGGCCACTTCATAATTTAAAAAAAAAAATGCATATGTCATTTCCTTTGGGCATTGAGTGTACCTAGTTGTGGATACCTCCAGGTAAGTTAGAAATTGTCAGTAAGGCATAATACTTTGTGGCTTGAGACTGAAAATAATAGCCAAGAGTAAGATAGCTATCTTTTAAAAGAGTACTCATAACTTCGAAAAAAAATCTACCCAGGCCTTAATCTCTACACTTCGTAGACATGAGGATGGGTGGCCACGTACTTCATTAACTTTAAATACAGTCACTCATTTGAAAGTCCTTTGTAAGTATAAAGGATATGGCTATGCTGGTAGAGTTTTTGTGTCTACCTCAGAAAAGATCCTTAGTCTCTTAGCATCATGTTATTGTTTTAACAAAAGAAGGTTAGGACTGTGAAATTGAGTGGTTTGTCTCCATATTTATACTGAGGTTTCACACAAAGGCTATCTTGCTCAGATCTCCCCCTGAGGCTGAGTGTGACTGATGAGGCACAGACCATCCCACCTCTGCTCCGCAGAAGCACCTTGAGTAGGCTGCCAAAGGTTGCAGAAGACGTGCCATACATGGAAAGAGAGTCTGGGTGTGTAGTCTACCGGGCACTCTGAATGCCAGTGACGGTGCGATCGATAATGTCCTAGGTGCGAACCTTTGTCCAAACCTCAAAATCAGTACCTGGTATGTCACTTTGAATTATTCTGTGGATCCATCAGAAATATAACAGAGGCAGACAGAGTATAGAGAATTGTGGGGGACTTCTTTTGGTCATTTTTAAAGCTATATAATTCTGCAATCAATTAAGTTACCTCCACCTGAGAAGAGAATCATCTCAAAAAATAAGGCTTCCATTGACACCACGAACTGCAGTCATGTGTTTAGCATATTTGTTGGGTTGGAGAGAATACAATAAATCGCCACGACCCTCTGCCGAGAAAGGAATGAATATTGGCATAATAATTCCAAGCCCAAAAGGCTACACATTTTAAGATGATGTTCTCTTATGCAATAGAGAGGGTGCTGTGAGAGGAAGCTGTTTGAACATGAACCGGAAAGTAAAAGATCAACTTGCCTTGGCACACTAGAATGGACACAAAATCATGTCTTCTGTGAGTCCGACTCAAGTTCACTTGCTAACTTGAGCCTAGAACCATACTAAACACCCTTAAACTCTCCATACAGCCCTTAAAGGTTCTGAGGGTTTAATCCACGCATGGACATTCTACAGCAATTCTCTTTGACGCTAAAGAAATAGCAAACGTTATGGTTACATTGGGTAATTAAAGAGTTATGAAAAATTATGTAAAGCACAAAGTATGGTAAGTGGGGCCTTACATATTTAAAATCTCAGCATTTAAGAACCAGAGGCAAGAGAGTTAGCATGAATTTGAGGCTAGTCTGAACCATATAGCAAGGCTGTCTCAGAAATTAAAAATAAATAAATAAAAATAAAATAAACCAAAAGAGATTATGTATTTTTATGCTTGTCACACAATAAATTTTGTATTACTATAGAGTAGCTAAAACTTTTGCAATTCTCATATGCATATTTTGTAAAAAAAAATTAAGCAATGTTCAAATTTTGTTTTTGTTTTTGCCCATACTTAGTTGATGTCCCAACTGCATATTCTGTGGCATCAGCCAATGAATTTTATATATAACTCATGGCCCAAATTTAAATATTTAAGGCACTATGCTATTAAACTAATAATATAATGGATTGGTTTTCTATTTTAGCACAACAAACTCCCTTTTTGGCTACTTTTATTGAGAGAAATCCATATTAAACAATGATTTAAAATGTTCATAAAAATTGCTAGCTGAAAATGTCCCCATCTTTCCTGTTATATCCAGGGTCTATAAATCTGAATCTACATCTCTATATACGTAGATTTATGCAATTGGTAAAAATCTCAAAATCATATTTTAAATCCCATCCATTTGTGAGGATTAGCCTATTTGGTAATTCAGAGAGGTGGGGGTGTAGTAATTTTGCTTTACCCAAGACTGTATCTGCAGGGCTACTCACTGCATCTCAGCAGCTATAAACATCAGCAGTCAGAATACACCATTCACACTCAGTTCAGCAAGTGAAGACTTCTGACTCTGGGTGTTCTCTCAGAAAGAGCCCTTTTTTATTTTCTGGTTGAATTTTTTTTCAAGCAATTCATCATAGTCCTAATGAGATAAATAGAACAGAATCGTATCTTTCCATATAAAAGAAACAATTAGCTGGCTAAACTTCTTTTCTATGTAGCATAGCATTTGAAGTGTTCCACTCTGCATGAGAATAGGTGAGAGACAGCTATCCAATAGGACAGAATGGCAAGGCAGCCCACTTGCTGCCTGCTGCTCACCAGCACTCTCTGAATTTGGTTCTGAAATGATGACAAACAGAATCAGTTATTTAAGCTTTTCTTTACTTTACTTTTCCAGGAGCTATATCAAAAATTATTTCTAAACCAAATTATCCCCAGAGTCAACCACCAACTAAGTCAATGCAACTTTTAAATATAAAGACATGAATCCAACACCATTTGAACAAAATCAAACCATTTCCATGGTCAACTCTATTTTTACACCAGTTTTGCACAGTTGTTCATCATTCAATATAGAGTGAAAGTTTTCAGAAGTGATCGATGAGATTCAGAGTGTTAGAGCTAGTGTGTTTTCTTCCATGTGTGCTTGGCATATTCTCCCAGCATGTTTACAGGATTTATGTTTGAGGCAGATATTTATCTCTTTTTATGGGTTCTCAATTATTCTGTTTCCTACTTGATAGTTCTCAGCTCAGAACCTGGAAGAAAACAATGTTTCTTCTAAATTGAAATAACTATGCATCTTCTGTCTATCAGTTTACTAAACACCTATTCACTATTACTTAATACATTAAGTGCATTAAGTTTTCTCTTCTCTAAGTTCACAGCAGTTTACGGGACTGTATATTACAGTAAAATAGTAAAGTGGCCATTCTCAAGAGACCCTTGGAGTTAAATAACCATTTGAGTATCTCTGTACAGCTGTCATTACGTTAAAGCTCTACATATTGAACTTGACGGAGTTTCCAAGTCATCACGGAGTGTGGTGTTAAAATACTTGGGATTCGAGAGTTTCAAGTCAATATCACCATCTAAACAAGTATGAACTCAGTGAGAAATGAACTTGAACATTCCCCAGGATTATTCTTCCAGCACCACGCAGAGGAAGAAATTAAGACTCAGATACAAAACTTTCTCATGGTCGTCAACAGGAAAGTGACAGGAAGAACAGCACACAGAGTTCCATGCTGCTTTGCCTGCTACTGTACTTTGCCTCTAACATACTGTATATTGCCTATTGGAAGTCATACTTGACTTCACCCACTCCAATAGCTCAGTTTATAGGAAAGGACAAACGTGAGGGACATGATTAACCCAGAACAACATAGTGATGTAAGCCAGAATGTTAGCCAGTTTTCTCAGGTTTAAACTCTTTGCATTTGCCATATTGCTCAATGACCATGCTTGTGACGTTACTGAAATGTTCTTCTTCATGCCTTTCCTAATCCTTGATATTGAATTGCTAGAACTGCTAGGTGTTGTTAGAAACAATCATACAATGCTATAGGAAAAAAAGCCAAGCTCTCTCGCCTTTCCCCGCCACCCCCACCGCTCCCCTCTGTGTTTTCTGCAGCTCAAGTTCTTCCCCAATGGCTTTTCCTCATCAGAGTTGGAGGTTTTGGTCTTCTAAACTCACTTTCCATTATTACCTTTCTCACGATCCTTACAACTTTTCCTTCATCATTTTGGTTCCTATTCGTACATTTCCTCCTTCCCGATTTACTGCATTGACTCTCATGGCTTTGACGATCATTTTCATATATGTGGAAAAAACACTCTAATGCCCACTTACTTACTCTGATTTCCAAATATGAACCAATTTCCTCTCCCAGAACATTTTTCCTTTGATGTCTCCACTTCTTTGCACCACCATCCATTTGGGATCTCGGGATCCACAGACACACATGACCATTGGAATCCCTTTCTGCATTTTGACAGAAGTTAAAATATAGACAGTTTATAGTAAGTATATAATCTAAAGTTTTGAGTTGATTTTGCAATCATTTCATTGTATTTATTAGTGAGTTTATGTGAGTTTTGCATGATTTTTTCTCAGTTATGAAAAATAAGCAAAAGTTTCCTGCCCAGATCAGAAGTATGTTCCAAGATCATCACCTGGTATACAAGTACATGATGTTATTTCCAAAGTTAACAAAAATATGCCAATCCACTTGTATCTATTGCCAACTCTCTAATTTGACTATCAAAATTATCATTTTATATGCATGGACAGGCTAGCTTTGTGCCTATCTCAAACTGGGAACTCATGTGTAAGATTAAAAGGTCAGTTTGAAACATGTAGCAGTTTGACATTAAATGAATAAGGAGGAATTAAACTCTTAGTCAATTTGACTGTCATAATTCCAGGGTAAGTATGCTAGAAAATATATTTGAGAGAATCTTCCAGAGAATTACATTATTCTTTGTAGGAGATAGCATCAAGGACTAAATCTATTTTCTGCTCCTATGTGTTTTCTCTCTCTCTCTCTCTCTCTCTCTCTCTCTCCCTCTCTCCCTCTCTCCCTCTCTCCCTCTTTCTGTTCAATGACACACAGATATAACTTTGTGATCAGAAAATTAACCACACTGTTGAAAACCTTGCTTCTTTTTTATTTTTTTATGGATTCTCTCATGCACTTCCACACAGTTTATTTACCCCTGTAGGAAAGAAAGTTTATAAATTAGATACCACTGCCTATAAAACTGTGTTTTACTTTTCCATTTCAGGAATTATGTTAGGTCCTATAATGCAAATAGACACAGCTCCTGCTCTCAACCATCAGAATCTAACAAATATGCACTCACCTTATATTGTTGTATTTGTACAAGTATTATTACAACTATTCCTCATTTTTAATGATTATTATACCTAGTTCCAGAAAAGGGCATTTATAACATTTTTATGATAGCACATATTACTCAAAAAGAGAAATAATCTCTGATATAAGTATGCTTTTCTTTATAATGATGTAGAAACATTTGCCAATTTTGCCTTGAACTTTCTACCTCCTTGTAATCAGGAACTAATTAATTAATTAGCTAATATTTGTGAAGTACATTGAAGATGAGCAACAGCATAGAATGCTACATATTTTAAAGTCATGTTTTGCTTCATCGTCTGGAGAAGCTCTCATCTTAGGGTTTAGAAAGAACAATTTAACATTGTGTTTCATCTCAATGAAAAAGCTAGACACATATCAGAGGTCATATCACAGAAGCAGAAGTTTAATGGGAGAGTATTATTGTGACCAAAGAAGAACAGCCCCTCACACGGTCTTTATGTTACCATCATCAGAAGGCAGAATGGGCACGTGCAGAATGGGCATGGGCACTGCTGAAATCTGAATACAAACTTGTAAGCGTAGCACAATACTATAATCTCTTACTTATGAAATCGATAAAATAATTAAGTTAGGGTTTCCCAAAACATACATATATTTTATAGTGTTCTCAAGAAGTTCAAGGCCAAAACATCATGGTATGATTTTTCAACTTCTGCGCTGTCTTAATTTGTGAGATAATTGTCAACTACTTCCCTTACCAAGGTGTTCAAGGCCCAACACTGTGTCAGTGCTTGGAAGAGGGACACATTAGCGACAGTGACCTGCACCAATCAACATAAAAAAAAAAAAATACTTAACATGTATGTTCTAGATAAGTTTTCTAATCTACTGGAAAGGGGAAAGTATTGGCTCAAACTCCCCAGGACCAAGTTCTCAGCATAAAGGTGATTTATTTGCCCAAGAGACTAATGGCAAGGAATAAGAGGCACAGACAGGAGATAAAGATGATAGAAAAGGGGATGGGAACAAGGGAGAAGGGGATGCAGTGTTTGTCCTGGGGAAGAAGGAGACACAAAGGACTGCCTCTGGATAGAGAGGAAACAGACATGGCCCATAAGTAAATGGTAGTTTATAAAGGTAAAAGGATGAGATGTTTAACTTTAATTGGGCTTGTTAATTAGGTGAGCCAAAGAGGGCTTCTGATTGCTGGAATTTAATACTTTGATAGCTGGACCTTGATAGCCAGCTTCAGGAAGAGGAATTGGCTAATAAGGGAATAGACCTTGGAAGCTTAGCTTTAGGAATGTAATCTAATGGTTTTTAGCAAGGCAGAGGGAATGGGAGAGAGGGGCCTGTCAGGGCCATGTTTGCCATGCTGGAGTTGGCCAGAGTCCTTTCAACATAGAAAACCAAACCTTAACATGCATGCCCTAGGTGAGTGTTTTAATCAATTGACTTTCAGTTACTCAGAACTTATTAGCACATGCTCTTTCAGCATAAAACTTGGAGATACCTTATTTTGCTGGGGTTTCCATTTGTTTTGTTTCAAAGGTTATGTTCTAACCATTCCTTGCTTCTCTTACTTTTACAGCCAACAAGATACCAGTGGCAGAGGTGGACCCAGCATAGAGATTTAATCATGCCCTGTTTTCACTCAGCTGTTCTTCTGTGTTCAGGTGACTTTGGATGTTGTTTCTACTGTGAATATGGGAGGAGGTGGTGAGATACATTGAAGTCATCAGGGTGAAGGGCTTGGCAGAGTGCTACATGTCCTTCCTTTCCTAAAGGATGGCTTCTCAAACAATCATGCTTCACTGTGTCATTTGAATTACATTAAATGTCATGGTCCAACATTCCTACTTCATCTGAAAACATTGACGGAGGGGTTTCTTTCTAGTTTCTACGATGGATGGAAGGTATCAACTAAATAAAGCTTTTGACCAAATGGTTACCTAATTCCTGGTATTTTGTAATGAAAGTTTTCTCCTATGAAGCACTAGCCAAGTTTTGACACTATTTAGTAGTTATAGTATCTATGTTCTATCTCTTTATATTTTAAGGAAACAGATGTCCATCAGTGCTAAATGATTGTGTTATAAAATCTGATAAAGGTGCAGGGCCAATCTAACCTGCTTAGACTGGGGTGGGACTGGGAGCACTGCTGATTTTTTTTTTCTTTCAGTTTGCCTCCATAGTCATATTCAAGGATGCTAATCAAAGACTTAAAATTAGCATGGCACACACAGGACTGAGAGGCCTCTGAACTTGCTTCTCAAGGCCTGAGATGATTCCTTTCAAGGAATTAGTCTTCAAAGTATGGTTTACATTGTAGAGACTACAGATAGGACATAAGCCAACAGAACAAGTGGGAGGCCGGGAAAAGTGACTCAGTGGCCAACATGCTTGCTGTACGAGAGTGAGGACTTGAGTTTGTATGGCCAGAACCCACATGAAACTGGAGCAGTCAAATGCATCTATGATCCCAGCCTTCCTACTCTGAGATGTGTGTTAGAGACAGAAGAACACCGAAGTTCCCCAGCAAGCTAGCACAAATTAGGCTGTGGCAAACAACAGATTCTATCTCAGACAAGGTAGAAAGAAAGGATCAACACCCAAGCTTGTTCTCTAAATTATACACATGCACCATGGCATAGACTCATTCCCTCTTGCCTTATCTCTTCTTCCCACTCTCCCTATATCCTTCCTCGTCCCTTCTGTCCCTAGATAGATAGATAGATAGATAGATAGATAGATAGATAGATAGATAGATAGATAGATAGATAGATGCGAGAGAACAAATGAAGAGAACAATATCAGACCACTGAGCATCAAAGTGAAAGTTCAAACTGCATGAGCTAAGTCATAAGTCAACCAAGGCAATACCCAAGCTTTACATCAGGAGGCTAAGGTGGGACAGTAGCTCAGCAGTAGTGGGTTTGCTTGACATTGCTGACACCCTAGGTTTAATCACAAGCACTGAAAACAAACACAGAGTTTGAAGGTCTTCTTGGACCGTGTTGATATAAGCTCGGTGGTAAAGTGTTTGCCTCACATGCATAAAGTTCTGGGTTAAATTCCTCATTAACCAAAAGAAAAATCAACTCCAAATCGAGCAACTTTAAAAATCCAAGAGTCCGAGCTAGGCTCAGCAGGTAGAAGCTGTACTGCACAATTCTGAGACTGAGTTTAAGCCTCCCCAGGTCATATAAAAAAATTAAGATGGAAGGAGCGCCAATTCCGAGAACTGGTCTCTTGACTTCCATACACTTGTCTTGGAACATGAGTGTCTACATATGTACAACATGCCTGCATGTATGCACTATTTAAATAATAAATTAATAAATAATTTTTCAAAAGGACACTAAATGTCCTCAGTTATAGGTATCATGTCTGGTGTTTATGTGTATCATGCTGCATAGATACCACATGTGAAGCAGAGGTTCCCTTCCCTTCAGGAAAACCCTTGGTCCTTGTACACAGTACTTCACATGATTATGTGACTTCCCAGATTTACTCCATACCTGTAGTTTTCTGCAGAGTGCTCTGGCTTTTCCTGAAACTCTTATCTCTGTTAAAGACTTAATAACAAGTTCCTCCTGTGATATTTACCTCTGCCTGACAACAGCCAGCTCTTCAGAGATGCTCATCAGAGAAGCTCATCTCTGATAGTCCGTTCATAAATACCTGTATCATAGTGCATTGCTTCTAAGGGAGCAAGAATTTGCAAAAGTCAATTCCTTAACCCAGGGATAGATTTTTCATATACACAAGACTCTTATGAAAGAGTTCATACCCGTAATGTTACTAGGATACACCATGAGGGGACTGGATGACTCCATGGTCTTACCTTGGTTTGCCTTGGTTGAAATCCAGGTTCTCCCACCTACTAGAGCCATTATTTGAGCTGTTATAATACTAAATCTCAGTGTCTATATCCATAAAAGTAGTATAATCATAACTATCTTCCATGGTTGCTGTGAAACTAGACTGAGTCAAATCATTTGTGTATCAGGGAATATGACAGCTTTATCTGTCAGTATTATTATAGGTATGTGGTACAACATATAGATGAAGAACTTGGCCCTGGAATTAGACATCTATGTTCAAGTCCATGTTTGGCCATGTATGCAATTCAGTATACTACACAGTTTCCTCATTTATAAAACGTGTGATGAGAATTAAATTTTACATGTAAATGACTTTACCTAGGTAAACGTTAGTGATTTTTTTTTTTTTATCCCCCTCAGTTCCCATTTTGCTAGATGATTTCTCTATCAGGCTATGTTAAGTCACACTCTAATTTCAGACAGGTAGAATGTGTTACCTTCAGTACTAAAACCCAGTCTCAGACTGAAGAAAGTATCTTGCGCACTATGGTAACACCAGGTGATAATATGTATAGAATATGTTCTTACCTCTCCATCTTCGGAGTTTCACATGGTTCAGAATCATTAGAGAGCATTATTTTTCATTCCAGGCTGATTCGTGCTGGGTGTGAAGTGAGGTTTCCCAGGTAAAGATTTATTTCTGTTTCTACAGGGCTCATCTGTCTGCAAAGTCTCGGCATCAGAGCCCCATAGTTTGTTTCTCAGAGGCTCCTAGTAAATGTGGTGACACTCAATCTTCATCTTGAAGTTCCCTATGCAAATGCAGGAGGCTCTTGCCTTGAGAGGGGAAAAAAAAATCTTTAAAAGTTGCACAGTTCCCCAGAAGCAGAGGTTGGGAGGGAGGCATGCTTTGTGTCATACACATTAATTCAGTTGGCACATTACAATGTTAAACTAAATGACATTATTACAAAGCTGTGCTAAGAAGTGTTGACAGGTCCATATGGTAATTTTACAATGTATAATGAACACACAGACTCCTTTCTTGCAGAAATTTATAGTTCAAATCTATACCCAGGATATCCAGTTTTATTTCCAGAAACTTAAATTGACTTATTACGATGTAGTGAATGTATAAATTAGTTCCAGTAGTTAAACTGAAACATTTCCCTACAGACTCAATTAGATTCATTAATCTACTGTGTAGACCTGTAAACGGCCCATTGTTCTTTCCCCCCCAAAATGTCAAAAACTATTTCTATAACTATAAAATATTTCCTACAAAAACTGTTTTAAATGGTCAGAATTATTGTATATTAGAAACCGAGCACTACAAATTATGTTATTGCCTTGGCACCTTTTTTCCAAAGAAAAATAGGGTCCAGCCCTTGGCAAGTAATTTAATGGGGTTAGTGACTGGATTCAGTGCTCTGTCACATTGAAAATGCACTGAAATTAAGACAAGATCATCTTTACCCTTGTCCTCCTGAATAAATCAGCAGGCACGGGATGCATTGGTGTAGTCCTAGCTCTCCAGCCTTTTCATTTTAAAACTCTTGTGGATGTGCCTCCCTCTGCCTGAAGTGTGGCAGCTTATCAGTCCATTCTGACATTGTGGGAGCAGAATAAAATCATAGAGCCTGTTAATGAATTCCATTTCAAATGAAGCACACCTGTGTCCTTCCTGTTTCAAAATACCACCCTCCATGTGGGAAGCGGGCAGACTACAGCATAGCAGAGCTTTAAACACAAATCTTGTTTGGTTTTTTTTTTTTTTTTTTTTTTTAATTTTTTAGCTACTGTAGTGGAATTTAAAAACAGAATTGTTTTACTGATTGATGAAGGTGGCTGTTGTTACTTACTGCATGATTTTTGGTTTTGATTTTTTTTTTTTTTTTGCCTCTGTGATTTCTTAAGCATTGTTGCTTGAAAAACCTTTTTACCTATTACCTCTGACTTTTTACTTAGTGGCTCAGAGCCAATAATTCTTTCATAGTTGCATCAATGCTAATGGGAGGTTGTGGTTTTAGGCTCTGGTCAACACAAAACTGCTTCATCTTGAGGTCAGGGTACCTGAGTTATTCTTAGACCAATTCTAAAGTCTGCAACTAATACTGATATAATCTGATACTGAAATGCTTACATTTGATTGTGTTTAGTAGAAGAAAAAAAAACCTGCAGCTCTCTTTGAGAGACAGAAAAGAGTTGTATTTATCGTAATGGTGCCCTGACCCAAGGGAAATAGCAGAGACAAATGTCCCTCAGAAATCATTTGTAAACATGAGTTCTAAAATCATGTCTCTGCTTGCCTCCTTCTCAATTCTTATGTAATCCTTTTCTTAATCATTAACGCTTCAAATTCCAGCTTTATTCTCTGTATTCTAGTAGATGGAAAATTTGATGCAGATAACTCTCAATTTTTGTGTTATACATAGAGTCCTCTCCCTCCTCGATCCCAAGTTCAGCAGAAAAAGAAAGCTTTTCTTGGCCTACGCTGCTTCTGCTTCTACTTCTTTGTTACTCTGGGACAATCAAATACAGCCAGAAGTGGGTAGCAGGTTGTTACAGGAAGGAGGGATGTTCGGCAATAGATAAGAATAAAAATCCATTGCTCCAACTAGCATGGAGGAAAAGGAAAAAAAGAAAGAGAAAAAAAAAAGAGGCAGTTTCCAGACATTGGTGGTAGGGTCAGAGCTGGGCTGAATACCCTCATACGGCAAATACTGTAAAGCATAATTTAAAATGACCTTCGTTCTTATCTTCCAGCCAAGACTGCATAGACAGCTGGAGGAGGGGGGTACTCCAAAAGCAGAGATGTTGGACTTTCCCTCCAGGATGATATTTCCAGTGAGACATATAATGTGTTGGAATAATCAGCTTCCTGTTCACAGTCCCATGTTCATCTGCTCGCAGGACATGCACAATTTTCCTGCCAATGTACCGCGTAGCATTTCCTTCCCCCACTCCTTTCCTTTCATTAATGTGGAGGTGGGGAAGGGGTGTGCCAGATTCTTCTTAAAACATATTTCCCCCTAATTTTTCAACTTATCACCTCCTCTCTTGGAATCCCAGCTCTCATGACAAATGGAAGAGTTCTTGCCTGTGCAAATCTGCTCGATGCTAATGTCTGCACCTGTACTTCTGGGTGGTGGCAAGGCAGCCACACAGGCACAATAAGTGTGAATTTCCCACATGCAGAAAGGACAGGAGGCCTGATATCAGCTAAACCAGCTCAAGTGCTTCCCTGACCTTTTGAATTAGTAAGTACTTCTGTTCAGGCAGCTTTCCTCTATGGCTCAGCACATTGAGTTTCAATTCAAGTATTCAGTGAATAGCTTCCATGTGCCAGGTGCTGTGCATGAAGCAAAATATGTAATATATTGTCTCAGCTATCAAAAAAAAAAAGAGTGTCACCTTGATGAAGTGACAAGACTGACTCACCTATAATTGTAGTATACAGGACTTTACAAACATAATAACTGGATGGCAGTAACCAGAAAATGCTATGTGCAAATGAATTTAAAAGGTGAATTGGGTGTGATATAAGGAATGTGAGACAAACCATATATCCACTGGTATTGTTTCATGTAGACTAGGTTAGAAAGGCTGATCTGGAATGAAAATATGGAAGTTCATCAGGGAAGCTTAGAAGGCAATTAGGCCAAGATCTCCTCTATCCTCATCACAAGGAGACACGAAGAAAGAGATGATGAAGAAGGAAGAATGGCAGAAGAAACAGCCTTGGAGGGAAGAAGGACAATAGTGAAGAGGATTTTCTTCTCCATCAACATTCTAGCATTATTTCTAGAGGTGCTACCATTTTCCCAGAGACGTCCACATGACACCAGTCCTTTACATTTCATGCATGAGCAAGTTGTCCCTAGGGAGTTGACTTGTTCAAGCTGATAAATCTAGTGACCAGCATGGCAAGGGAGTGAACGAGTTGTGCTGAAGAAAGACAACGGGAAATATTCAGCAAGAGAATTTAAAGAAGACCTGGGAGAGTGCGTGGACTTCCAATCATATTAGCTCTGCTGTTCTTACTCTGTTTTCTGCACGGTCTGCCCTCCCAATGATGACAGATAGTACACTGTGCTCACTGAACCAAAGTCAGCAAGGAAGAGAGAGCTTCAATTAAGGAATTGCTTCCATCAAGTTGGCCTGAGACCATGTCTGTGAAGCATCTTAACTCCTAATTGATGTAAGAGATCGAAGTCTACTTGAGCAATGCCATCCCTAAGCAGGCAGGTCTGCTCCAGGTGGAAAAGGAGAAGCTATCCAGTAAGCCACATTCTTCTACAACTTTGGCCTCAGATTTTTTTCCAGGTCATTGCCTTGGTTTCTCTTGATGATGAACTGTAAGATGAAATAAATCCTTTCCTTCCCTTGCAAAGTATTGTGGTCATGGCATATATCACAGCAACTCAAGCCATACTAGAACATGTATCATGATTAAGAAACATTCTGGATTGTATCCAGGTAATTTGGAGCTTTGGGGCTAATATCCACTTATCAGTGAGTACATGCCATGTGTGTTCTTATGAGATTGGATTACCTTACTCGAGAAGATATTTTTAGTTCTATCCATTTTCCTAAGAATTTCATGAACTCATCATTTTTAATAGCTGAGTAGTACTCCATTGTGTAGATGTATCACATTTTCTGTATCCATTCCTCTGTTGAAGGACATCTGGGTTCTTTCTGGCTCTTGGCTATTATAAATAGGGCTGCTATGAAGGAAGACCAAAATGTGGGTGCTTCAGTCCTTCTTAGAAAGAAAACAAAATAATCACAGGAGCAAATATGGAGATAAAGTGTTGACTCCTTCCTGAAGGAAAAGCCACCCAGAGACTGCCCCACCTGGGGATTCATCCCATATACAGTTACCAAACCCAGACACTATTGTGGATGCGAAGAAGTGCATGCTGAAAGGAACCTGATATGGCTCTCTCCTGAGAGGCCCTGCCAGAGCCTCACAAATATAGAGGTGGATGTTCTTAGCCAACCATTGCACTGAGTGCTGGATCCCCAATAAAGGAGTTAGAGAAAAGACTGAAGGAGTTGAAGGGGTTTGGAACCCCCAGGAAGAACAACAATACCAACCAACTAGACCTCCCAGAACTCCCAGAGACTAAGCCATCAATAAAGGAGTACACATGGCTCAAGCTGCATATGTCGCAGGAGGATGGCCTTGTTATACATGGATGGAAGGAGAGGTTCTTGGTCCTATGAAGGTTTGATGGATGCCCCAGTGTAGGGGAATCAAGGGCAGGGAGGGGAGAGTGGGTGGGTGGAGGAACACCCTCATAGAAGCAGACGAAGGGAGGATGAAATAGTGGATTTCTGGGAAGGAGGGAAACCAGGAAAGAGGATAACATTTGAAATGTAAATTTAAAAATATCCAATTAAAAAAAGAAAAGAAAAAAGAAATGTCTGGAGCAGGAATTTGTGAATGTAGTCAGTAAGTTCACTCACAAGTATGAGTTAGGTACATGGCCTCTTTGGTACTCCTAGGTACCTTATTGTGTAGTCCCTGATCTTGCAATTAGGTGTCCCTGATCAGGTGACTAACTGAATGGGGTTTTGTTGTTATTGCTGTTTTGTTTTGTTTTGTTTTGTTTATCTCTGTGCAAGTTCCTTCTATAAAGAAAAGAGTGGTTGAACTATCATTGTCACCACTGCTATGAAGGAAACTTTGGGCTGAGATCTTACAGACTGCCCACTTTAATTCAAAATGTTCCAAGTGCTGTGGTGTATAGATGATTGGGTTGTCATTTGTGTAATGATTCTTTAATATCTGTATAGAGACTCCGTTTTCACATAAGAAGAAAAAGCTAAAAGACATTATATCCTTGGGCTCTAAAAATCAATGATACATTGATCTTGACTCACTGAAATAAAACCTGAAAAATGTTTTAGCTTATGAAAGGAAAGTACGTTGTCAAACGAAGTACTGTTACATCTACTGTTCTTTGTTTTCCAATTCAGGAACTATGCATGGATGTGTTTCGTTATAAAAGTGATTAAAAACATAAACTTACGAATTGAGCAGTCACAGGCTCAATTTCTACCATGGCCACTAGTTATCTATATGACTTTAATGAATTATTCAAATATTCTATGCCTCTTTTCCTTCATCTGTAGAATTGCTGTCAATATTTAATGAGATTTATGTAAAGAAATTAAATGTTTGTAAAATATAATCATATAATAAGTGATATATTGGTCTTAAAATAATTTGATAATGTGTTAAGATGAATAGATGTTCATGTACAAAAAGTTAATACAAGAGAATTAAACAGAAGGAATTATATGTAGAATAACTATATTAAAAACTTTTGGGTTTGCCGTAGATTTTTCTTTATAAGAAAATAAGCAAGGTGTCTTGTTCTTTCCAGTGATAGAATCATGAGCTAAGAACATAGTGCTACTTAGAGTTTAACATACTTTGCATGTTAACTTTCCCTGACAAGCCAATGAGTTAAAGGACAAGCCCTCCACTTAGCACTACAGAAGCATGCTGAATCAGGGAGTCCACAAAGTGGGTTGTATGAGCCTGACTCCTGTGTTTTCTTCTTTTTGCTTCCTGGCCATGAGATAAGTGAATAGCTGCATCAAAAGCTCCTATGAGGATAGATGACTTCACCCCTGACCACCACCAACAAAAATCAGTCCCGGGCAAGAACCTGCAAAACCTAGAGCTGAAATAAACCTTTTTCTTTGTAAGATAATTATTAGTTATTTCATTCTAGGAATACAAAGTAATGAAAACGGGATCCTGTTTAATTAGAATCCGTGCTTCTTGAGTAGCTGCCTTTACCATAAATGTTTCTAAAGGATATTCTTTTTTTTTTTTTTTATTTTCTTTATTTACATTTCAAATGCTATCCCGAAAGTTTCCCATACCCCTCCCCCCACCTGTGTTCCCCTTCCCACCCACTCCCACTACTTGGCCCAGGCCTTGCCTTGTGCTAGGTCATATAGAGTTTGGAAGACCAAGGAGCCTCTATTCCCACTGATGGCCGATTAGGTCATCTTCTGCTAAAGGATATTCTTATGTAATCTTCTTAACATGGTCATAACCACATATAAAAATGAAATAATCTCCATGCTATGTAGTTGGTTGAGATAAGATTTTATGCGTAAACGATAGTATCATGATGTGAAATTGTGTATAAACATTAAAGGACAAGGTTCCTAAAACAGATTAATCACAGTTTATGGTGTGGTGTGTTTCTTAAAATGTCATTGATGACCTTTTGGTATTGAAGAAAGCAGTGAAGTAGGCAGTAGCACTTGAGTTTGGGGGAAATATTCAAAATAATTTCCTTTGATATATGAGAACATTTGCATATCCAAAGCCTGCTTCTCTACAGGGCTGTGTTTTTTGTGAATGATCAACTCACTAATTAGCCAATTATCATTGCAAATGGAGAACAGGACAAAAATCACAAACTGTTAGTAACTTAAAATAGCAATCTACCTCATTGCATATGAAAGAAGAGCTGAAGTAGAATAAGAGGCTGGGAATCAGAATGAAACTGTTTTTAAACCATTGCTGAGATAAAAATAACATTCTGCAATATGGTGTCACTTCTGAGCAATGAGTGTAAATTTCCACATCTGTATGACTAATACAAAACAATGTATATCTGTAGAATAATATAGAATAGCTTTGAAACACTTCATGATCTTTAGTACAAATAATCTCAAAGTACACAAAATCCAAGTATAGTTCTTATTAATACTAATTGTTTTCATTAACTGCAATTAATGTATCCATTTGTCCAATTGATGAAGGAGGCAAACTTCTAACATCTGGATTCCAGTAGCTAGAATTGTGAATAGGGAGATTCATCAGAATTAATACAATAAGCTGTCTGCAAAGCTAACATATAATAGAAGAGAATTCATATACAAATTAGGGTGTCAAAATCGTCACCAGATAGATGATAGAAAAAAGTAAACTTGAAGGGAGGAGGAGGAAAGGGGCAGGAGAAGTGGGAGGGGAAGCTTTGATCAAGATGTGAAGTTGATTAATTAATTAATAAATACAAAAGGTTAAAGCACAAAAACTCAAATTATTTATTACTCAAAAGTTTAAATTATTCCTTAATCTCTTCTTGAGAATATTCCCAATAGGCTCAGGTATTTGTATTTGAACAGTAAGTCCCCAGGTAGTGACACTGGTTGAAGAGGTTTGGGGACACGGCTTTGTTGGAAGAAGTATGTTACTACAGTGGGCTTTATGTACTTAAAGACTTGCCAAACTTCGAGTCCATTCTCTGTGCTCTGTGCTCACCTTTGAATATTTGAGCTCTCAGTTTCTGTGTTTGCCACCATGCCTGCAGCTTTCTGCCATAATGGAATCTTATCCCTCTATAACTGTAAGCCCCCCCCCCCAAAAAAAACCCTTCCATCTATGTATTGTCATGGCAGTGGGGCTTTATCACAGCAAAGGAACGTAACCAATACATATTCTAGATTTACAGCAATCACAAACCCCAAGACTATATTAGATGTATGCAGAGGAAGTACATTTCTAGGTAAAAATTTTCAATATCAATATAACACACTCCTTGGAAGCTGAAGATGTGGTACCCTTATTTGATAAAGATGTGGCTCACTAAAAGAACCATCATGTCAGCTAATGCTCAGTTGGGTGCAAGCCGCCTCCCCCACCCCAGGACAGGTTTATGTTTGTGTGAGATAACAAAGCTAAGTTTCTCAGTTTCTATAAAAGAAGACCTAGATTCTGACATTTGGGAGCTCCACCATGCTACGGTGTGTCGTGTCGGCAAACTCAACATCCAGCAGTGCCTCAACCCTCAAGGAAAACATTTAACCTGCAATGGGTTTTGCTGAATTGACCATGTTCTTATTGGTTTGGTTTGTGTTGTTTTTGAAACTTCAGAGCAAATGTCTCTTGCAAATAGAGGAACAAAAAAAGATGCCACATTTAAAATATTTGGTAACCAATTAAGCAATGTAAATCTTAAAGTTTTGTAGATGCCCTTTCTTTCTTTCTTTCTTTCTTTCTTTCTTTCTTTCTTTCTTTCTTTCTTTCTTTCTTTCTTTCCTTCTTTCTTTCTTTTTTTTTACACTCTATTTGCTTGCTTTTCACTCACTAAACTATTATTTGGGTACAAATGTTTATCTTTTGCAGTTTTCTTGATGACAGATGCCAATTAATTCACACCTCTCTCACAACCCAGGGTCATGCCTTGCATAGTGTATGTGCTCAATGATTTATTTGTTGAACAAGATGTCTTACAGTTTGCATCGCTCAGTGGCAGGGTGACTACTCTTTCCTCTGTCACAGCATCTGGAAGCTTTGGAGCTGTGTTCGTGCTTGGAGCAAGCTCTGAGAATGCCTGCTTCCATCAGTCCGTTCCTCCAGGAACTCCACCAATGAAAGACACCAAGGGAGCCATCATTGTTTTTGTGACTTCCTGGCAGTTGTGAAAGGCAGTGAAAACTTTGCTGAACATCCTCCAGTTTGTGATCCTCAAGAGGGTACACCTCCATTCCTCCTTTAGAATATTTCCTGCAAGCAGACAATAGCTTTTGTGGAACAACCCCAGAGCTATACAGAGGCTCATTCCCTATGTCAAATCCCTTTCTGCCCAGAATTTCCATTTCTGAAATACTGACAGATACACTTCAAACTTGTTTTTTTTTTTTTTTCATCATTCCAAGCCTGAAAAAGAAGTATAAAGGTTTAAACCTTTCCTGAGTCTGAGTTGCAGAAACACTGCAGGCACAGACTCCTAGAATGCATTAGAATTAGTGGCATAATGGGTGGAAACGACAAAGTGACCTGTCCTTTGTATGTATCAGGATCTACTCTGAACTGCAATCCAAAAAAGATTTGAACTCTTGTATGCAGTTTTCCTTATTATATATTTATGGCACAAAGCAAGGTATGTGTACACGATGTACTTTTGATAACATTTACTCCACCAACCGCTCCTCTATTCCGAGACTACCCATTCCCTCTTTTCCCCATCCCTTTTAACTTTCTTGGTAGTTCATGTTTTACTTTCATGTTCTTTAATAATGTCCTTTAATAAATATCTGAAAACAATGGAAAATTATGAATAATTTAAGATGTCGCCTTCTTATACTTTTCATATTTAAATAGCCTTTTATTGTATGTAGAACTCCAATTTATTTGCCTGTACTCACCATAAGTAACTTGAAGTTTTACACAGAGAAAGTAAATACTCTATGTGAATTTCGAATTGCCTAAAATGGTGCTGGGGCCAAGATCTGAAGGAAAATGTTAAATCAGAAGTGGTGAAGGCTGAGTTTTCATGTCTACCTAATCCTAAGTGATCTTTCACTAGGATTTACGTTAACAGTGGGTATTTCATACATGGAATTACAGAAATATCATAGCTATATCTCAAGTTTTAAATATCCCTTTTCTGCGTTTATTAAGGTAATCAAAATGTTAAAACTTGGAAGAGCAAAAATATCACGGCATCTTACGTACCCTTATGCAAAGAACTACAGGCAACAAATGCCTTCTGGGAGGAGG
Organism: Mus pahari; assembly: GCF_900095145.1. NCBI lineage: Eukaryota > Metazoa > Chordata > Mammalia > Rodentia > Muridae > Mus > Mus pahari. The sequence continues at coordinate 44,365,967 of NC_034592.1, read as the reverse complement.
AGATGAGCCTCCTTATTGGTTATCAACTGAAACGTGGTCATGCTTGAAAGCATATACACACAAACAACAAAGGTAGACTCAGAGTGTTTACATATACATTTATATGTATTTGTATATGTATATGTATATGTATATGTATATGTATATGTATATGTATATGTATATGTATATGTATATGTATATGTATATGTATATGTATTTGTATATGTATATGTATATGTATATGTATATGTATATGTATATGTATATGTATATGTATATGTATATGTATGTGTGTATGTGTGCGTGTGCGCGTGCGTGCGCACATGTGTGTGGGTTTAACTCCAGTCCTAGAGGATCTGAAGTCCTCTCCTGACCTTCTGAGGCATCTGACGCACACACGGCGCATGTACATAAAGGCAGGCAAAACATTCATACACATAAAATAGTAAATTAAAATATATAAATATTTACAGTTCTTTTAAAGACAGAAAACAAACTAAAATAGGAAGATATGCAAAACTAACTATAGATCATGTGTTTAAAAAGTGAGCAAAAATAAGTAGATTTTAAAAACATAATTGAGGTTGTATTCATTTATTGATTTAGTGAAATTCTGAATTGATTTTAAAGTGGAAACAACCATAATTTTAAGAGACCTCTACTTGGTCATGAAATAGTATATATTTTTATATTCAATAAGAAAATATGCTGGGATGTTGTATACACATGAGTTTGTAGATATTAATCCTTATTATGCTTCCTCTTATAATAATTTTTGACCTTGAAAATTGAGTTGGAAATAGTCACAATTTTCTATTTATTTAAATTATTAAATAATGAAACTTATTTACCATTTAGACCATTGGGGACTCTCTTGGCAGAAAAGTTTTTAACTAGGAATTTGAATTATCTAATTAGTGTAAAGTTATATAGATATTTTATTTGATCTCATCAGTTTTCATAATTTTTTACATCACAGATGTTATTGATTTCATATATGTTGGTGAACTTGCCAAAAGACTTTTTCTGTGTTATCTAAGGTGCTCCTACAACCTGTAGCATCCCACCCTTGATTCCTGACACAGGTAACTTCAGTCTTTTGTCTTTAAGTTTTGTTTGTTGATTAATCTAGGTGGAGATTTATTAATTTTATTTTATGCTTTAGAAATTTATCATTTCTTTCAATGGACTTTTGTGCTAGTTCTCTGCTTGTTATTTTATTGCCATTATTACTATTTCTGGTCCACTTTACTGTGCTTTCACATGAAAACTGATCCAGAATCACTAAAAAATATGATAGTTCAATACCTGTGATATAATCATTCCTTAACTTAATATATACAAAGTTTGTGCTTGTGTGTATGGTTGTATATATGCACAAGCCATTACACGGGAATATATATGTGTGCATACATAAACATATGTAGTATATATGTGTGTATGTATGTATGTATATATGTATATAACAGTGTAACTTCAAATGCTGTCATGAGGGTGGCCCTCCTGATTCATTCACATCCATTCTCAACATGTGCCAGAGAAGTAGTTGAGACCTTTGAGTATTCTTTCAAAATAAAAACATCAATTCCACACATGAGGAATCCATCCTTCCCTTAAAAACAATCACAGTGAAAGTTAAGTTTCAGTATGTAAGGGTTGGGGGGAAATCATCATCCAGCCCATAACAGGAAATATAAATATAAACATATTTATATAAACATATATATATATATATATATATATATATATATATATATATATATATATGGAGGTTATAGGAGTCAGAGGCAATCATCATTTTCAAGGAAGTAACAGCCAGAAGTGCTTGTTTTAAAGAAGTTAGATATTTAAATTCTTCTTTTAAACATCTATTTGACAGACTTTAAACTTTAGTGCATTGAAAAAAAGCTAAACTCCATTCTTTGGGTAAATGAACAGAATACGATATTGGTTGATGCTTATGTAGGGTATAGCTATGTGCTGCCGATCGCAGGTGCTAAAGCCCAGTGCTGATCACCTCGCTCCAAGGACTGTTCAAGTCTCTAGACAATTTACAGCCATTTTTTTTTCTAGTTTTCTTTACTCTCCATGGCATTTATTCTGCTTGGTCTTATTTGCTTGCTGTAAACATTTCTAAGAGTAAGTGGGTGGAAAGACCGGATTGTTTTCATGTAATAATGGAATAGATGAGGCAATCTTGAAAAGTCAGAATATTTTGAAAACATAGGAGTCCTAGAGGTCTTGGTGCTGGACTGGAGAGACAGTCGGACACACTGCAGGTCATTATTTCTCCCAGTTGTTAGTTTCTAAAAGGCAAAACAAACTCCAGTACACTCACTCACAGGAACTTTGAGTCATTGGACATTTTTGCCTGTAACTGCCTACTTAGTCCAGGAAGAAAGTGAACATTCATGAGTCAGAGGCCTTCGCTTTGCCTTGTCCACTTAAACATGACAATGGGATATTGTAGAAAAGGAATTTGCATCAAATGATCTGGAAAATATTTGAAATAAATCAGGACTTGGTCAGTTCTGTTTGTTCCTGGTGTGGGTGGGCAAAAGATAGCATTGTCTCAGTAAACTGTTCTGTATAATAAGCCCACAGTTACTGGAAACTGCAGGCGAAGGGACTGGGCTGGATGGGGTAGGACTGGCTGAGCTTAATATGGTCCTCATCCCTCAGTGAGGTGTGTACAGCAAATAAACAAGATGGACTGAGCCTTCCATTAAGTTTTATTTAAGTAACTTTTACTTGAAACTTAAATTTTGACTGTACTAATATTTCTCTCTTAATTGACAAATGTTGCAAATATTTAATGATTTAAAAAAAAAAAACAATTGGTCTTCCCTTCATCAAACTAGGCATATGTAGGCAGAAACCGTCATAAATCTTACATGTTTACGAAATATAGCTAAAGTATATAGTCATAAGAGAAAAAACAAAATACTACAAAACTAACCATAAATGGTTCATTTACCTGGTTAGATGGCCAACTTAGGTCCTACAAGAAAAGTTAGAGATAACTAAATGAAGGCAGGAAAGGAGACCAGGCATTTTAGACAAAAGAATCATTTGCCTGTGTACTGTCTTATGGATGAGGCTGACAAAGTAATGTCTGAGGGGCAAATTGCAGAATAGTCTAAAGAAAACCCTTCAGGATAAGTTAAAACCACAGAGTGTCTTTTTATATCTGCCTACACAACCAGGACAGAGAGAGCAAACATGAGAGCAGAAGTAAGGACACAGGCATTGTGGGAACTAAGACAGATTGTAAGGTGGTAAGAGCAGTCATTCAGGGCTGGGGTGGGGCTCAATTGTTGGAAGACTTATTATCTATCGCAATGTCCTGGGTTTGATACAACCAGGGCAGTTATCCAATGTGATCAAGCAATTCTAAGCTTTGATACAATTACTAAGCTTCAAAGCATACAGTGCAAAACTGTAAGATTTAATGAGGAAAATAGACACATGCAATTACATAAGGATATTTTACCATATTTCTCCTAATACTATACAACAGAGCACAGAAAAAATACTGACTAAAGCAATACAAAGATCTGAGTATCTTCAAAACTTAGCCTACTTATTTTTTAAATTAATTTATGTTTTACACTCCATATTCCTTTGCCCACCCTCCTTATCCACCCTCCGACTGCTCCATATCCCATACCTCCTCCCCACCCCACCCCATCTCCTCATGGATGCCTCCACTCCCCCACCCTACCTGACCTCCAAACTCCCTGGAACCTCCAATCTCTTGAGGGTTGGGTGCATCATCTCTGAATGAACACAGACCTGAAAGTACTCTACTGTGTTGGGGGCCTCATATAAGCTGGTGTATGCTGTCTCTTTGGTGGTCCAGTGTTTGAGAGATCTCAGGGGGAGTCCAGATTAATTGAGACTGCCTGCCCTCCTTCAGAATCACCCTTCTCCTCAGCTTCTTCCAGCCTTCCATAATTCAACAACAGGGGTCAGCTGCTCCAGTCCATTGGTTGGGTGCAAATATCTGCATCTGACTCTTTCAGCTGCTTGTTGGGTCTTTCTCAAGGCAGTCATGATAGGTCCCTTTTTGTGAGTGTTCCATAGCCTCAGTAATAGTGTCAGGCTTGGGACCTCACCTTGAGCTGGATCCCACTTTGGGCCTGTAGCTGGACCTTCTTTTCCTCAGCCTCCTCTCCATTTCCATCTCTGTAATTCTTTCAGACAGGAGCACTTATGGGTCAGAGATGTGACTGTGGGATGGCAACCCCATCCCTCACTTTATGCCCTGTTTTCTAGCCTTATTTGTGATAGCTAGAAGCTGGAAACAACCTAGATGTCCCATGTCAGAAGAATGGATACAAAAAATGTGGTTCATTTACACAATGGAATACTACTCAGCTATTAAGAACAAGGACATCCTGAGTTTTGCAGGCTAATGGATGGAACTAGAAAATATCATCCTGAGTGAGGTAACTCAGACCCAAAACGATGTGCATGGTATGTACTCACTAAGAAGTGGATATCAACCACCCCCCCCCCAAAAAAGTACAGAATAACCAAGATACAGGCCATAGAACTCAAAAAGGTCAACAAGATGATGTGCCCAAGTGAGGATGCCTCAGTCCCACTTGGGAAAGAGAAGAATGCAATTACAAGTGGGAAGGGAGGAGGGGACCTGGGAGGGAAAGTGGACAGTACAGCAGTGGGGGGCAGAGAGAAGAACCTGATCTGGTATTGGGTGAGGGAAAAGGAATAAAACCCTGAGGGTCAGCAGAAAGAGATAGGTTGGGGAGAGCCTCCAGAATGTACCAGAGACCTGGGAGGTGAGAGACTCCCAGGACTCAAAAGGAGGGAGGGACCTGAGATGAAACACTGGAGAGTAGGGGAGAGGGAACTTATAGAGCCCACCTCCAGCAGCAAGACTTAGCCTACTTATAAATATGAGGCTGTGCCCTACAGTGGATGAATGACCTCTAATGTCAAAAGAAGAGGAACACTTATTAAAATTGACATTATATGGTACCATGAATCAAAATTTTAGTAGCTTGTCGAAAAACTGTTTTAGGCTTCAGTAATAGTTGATTGATCGATTAACTTAATTATCAATGTTGTAAATTATTATATTTAAAAGGAAGTTGATATTTGATTATTATCTGAGAAAACTCAGGAGCAGGACTGGGAAGAAGAAACAGTTCAGTATTTTAACTGCAAAGACTGTCCTTTCCAGCAAACACCCAGGTCTTTCAGTCATCTTCTAATTTCTTACTGTCTTGGACCAGGACCTAGTTCACTTCATTCACTTGGGATTTGCTAACTCTTCATTGTCATGTCTCAGTTTTCTACACATTTGACTACAGATCCCTACCGTTCTGTTTTTATTTAAGGAAGTATTTATATTTTTATGGTACTAAATCTCTTTTATTAGTTATTTATCAAGAACACAGCTATGAAAGAAAAATAATATGTTAAACAAATAAGTCAATGTATTATATTTTGGGGATTTTTCTTTCAGTGATTTTTTTTTACACTGATTCTTGGTAAGTTAGTCATTAGGCAATTCTCATTTTAACTTTTCTTACTTATAGGTTTACTGGCTGGTTTTATGTGTCAACTTGACACAGGCTGAAGTTATCACTGAGAAAGGAGCTTTAGCTGGGGAAGTGCCTCCATGAGATCCAGCTGTGGGGCATTTTCTCAATTAGTGACCAAGAGGGGCGGGCTCCTTGTGGGTGGTACCATCTCTAGGCTGGTAGTCTTGGGTTCTATAAGAAAGCAAGCTGAGCAAGCCAGGGGAAACAATTCAGTAAAGAACATCCCTCCATGGATTCTGCATCAGCTCCTTCTCCCTGACCTGCTTGAATTCCAGTCCTGACTTTCTTTGGTGATAACAGCAATGTGGAAATGTAAGCTGAATAAACCCTTTCCTCCCCAACTTGCTTCTTGGTCATGATGTTTTGTCCAGGACTAGAAACCTTGACTAAGACAAAATGGAAACATGAAAGGGCAAACTTTTCTCCTTCTAAACAAAATACTGCTCATACCAAACAGTTTTTCAAATTACTTCTTAGTTATTTAGAGTCATCCTTTTGATCCCACCCGAACCCTGACCCCACAGACCCTAATGTGAAAGCTTACAGATATAGTCACTTTACAGAGTTGTATAGATGACTTGTCTGTGATTTTGATAGGCTTTGTTCCATAGCCTTACCGCAGTGCATGGTATGAATTCCATCTCATGAAATGTACCTTAAATCCAAACACATCATTGGTTACTCCACTTACATCTGTGGAGCTAGTGTACCATGGGCATATCTTGCCAGGTGTATAGTTACTGTAGCACAATTCTCATCTGGATGAGATTGATGATGATAGGTTTTCATCAGATAGGTAACACGATCATTATGAGTGCTAACCTGTAGGAGAGAAACCTCTACATCAGAACAAGCTTTGTTTTTCCATGATTTATGTTTCAAGATTGTGTTATCTGACAGTATGCCCAAGACCTGTGCAGGTCAAATCAGACAAAACCAGATGGAGGAGGGCAGGTGGGCAGGAAGTTCCAGTCCTAGTAGGCTCTGGGAAAGAGAAAATGAGAAAACAGTATAACACCTGATGTGTGAACACACATCAGAAGACAGACAGACAGACCAACAGACAGACAGACAGACAGACAGACAGAGAACATGAACTTGCATAAGTAGGAAGATAAGGTAGGATTATTAATTTTGATTATCTCTTTTGGTCTTCTCTTTTCTTGTATTGCCAACTTGGGTTTAGCAGTAAGTTATTAATATGAGATCTGTTGAGTTTCTTGCTGTAGAAACTTAGGACTCCAAACTATCATCTTAGGACTGCCTTCTCATTGTGCTTCATAGATTTGGGCATAATATGTTTTCATTTTCAGTCATTCCAAGATATTTTTTAAAAATATTCTTCTTCATTTCTCCTCTGACTAGTTTTCATGTGGTAGTAAGTTGTTTAGCTCTCAGGAGTTTCTATACTTTCTGCCATTTATGTTGTTGATATCTATATTTATTCTTTGTGATCAGAATGTAAGATGTTATTTCAATTTTCATAAATTTGTCGAAACTTGCTTTGTGTCCTAATATGTAGTCAATGTCATAGAAAGTTCCATGGTCTTCTGTGAAATGGTATACTTTTTAGTGTTTGGGTGGAATACTCTCCATATGTCTGTTAGAGCCATTTCATTTCTGAAGTTATTTAGCACTAGAGTTTTTGTACTTAGTTTTTGTTTGGATGACTTATCCAATGGTAAGAACAGAGTGTTGAAATGATATACTATCACTGTGTTGGGATCGCTCTGTTAATCTGTGATGTTAGATCTATTAGTGTTTATTTAATGATGTTGAGTGTCCTGTGCTTGGCACATAAATGTTTAGAATCATAATGTTCTCTTTGAGGATTTTTTCTTTCATGAATAAACACTCTTCTTATCCATTTTTTTTCTGGTTAGTTTAGTTTTGTTCTGTTGTGTCAGGTATTTAAATAGCTATGTCTGATTATTCACTAGTTGTACTTGCTTGGAATAGCTCTTCTGGTTTTTTTCCCCCCTAAGACGGTGTCTATTATTGATGGTATTGATGGAATTATTGAAGTCTGTTTCTTAGTGAAAGCAATAAGATGAATCCTATTTTCTGATCCAAATTGTTATTCTATGAACTCATTCGTTGCTAGGGAGAACACAAACTGGTATAACCACTATGAAGATCAGTGTAGAGATTCCTCAAAGAGCAGCGAATGTACCAAATGATACAGCTACACCATTCTCGGGTATATACTCAAAAGTCTGTAAATCATACTATGACGAATTTTGCTCTTCCATGTTCATTGCTGTTTTGTTTACAATAAATAGGAAGTGGGAATAATGACGATATCAACCAATTGGCGAATTAATAATAACAATGCGGTACAATTACAGAATGGAGCAATATTTAACTTCTAAAAATAAAATTATAAAATTCTCAGAAAAAATGGGCCCCCAATCTGTTCTCAGCTCTTCTGTGGTATTCAGCGTGGGATGCCCAAGGCTGAAAACCTGGTATCTAAGGATGTCCCTTGTCCACCACCCACCAAGATGGGGTCAATGGCTTAACACAGCCAGACACTCACCCGGGACTGTGTGGAAAGCATGTGGCAGTCCTCCTGCGTCCACCTGCCCAGAGCACTGGAACTCTGGTGGGACAAGGGTTCCTTCCCACTCCTCTCTTTCCCCCACACCCATGGCCCCACCAATGGTACATCCATGACCTGGTGATGGCTTCCCAGGCCATGTGCCCTCTACAAGTCCCACAGTCAGGCCTATTGCTGAAAACACCACACAGTTTTTATTGTAGAACATGGGGAAATCAAAATAGTTCTGATCTAGAATTTTCATACCGATTGGCTAGCTTTTATAGTGTTGGAAGATCCTATGCAATTAATGGAGGAGAAAAGTAATTATTAATCTCACGCAGCTGTGAATAACAACTACCGCGCACTGCTATGCAGCACGAATGCTATGGAAGCAGTTTCTAATTGGATATAAGCCACCCTCTGTGAGATGGAACTCATACCTAGCACTGTTAAAGGGTTAATAACCCATGATTGGATAGGTCTTAGGACCTAGTTGGAGAACCTAAAACTATTATTCTGCTAAATGGGCATACAATTGAAATGACTCTTAATGACACATAAATGTCTCTGCTTATCTCAGCCCTCATCAGAGAAGCTGCTTCTTGCTGTAGATGGCAACTAACAAAGTGACCCAAAACTGGTCATCATATAGAGCGTAAGAAATTGTGGTATGATCAACCTAAATAGAATATGCACCTCACATACTTGCCCCCAAGACTCAGGGATCTTTGTATAAAAGTGGGTAGTAAGATTGTAAGACCCAAAAGAGGTAGGTAACTTTGTGGAAAATGTGTTTACTGGGGGTAATAGGGCAGTTGTCCATAGGAACTCACAGTGGTTATGACAGCATGTACAAGATATATACAAGCTCAGTCCAGACAAAGTCTCAGCATGGAGTGGGGGGTCATCAGGGGACAGTCATAATATCCCACCATTTAGCTGAGAAGTTGTTGGCATTTTTGATAGCTGCTGGGAAAAGGAATTTTGTTGGTTTTGTTTTGTTTTAATAATGTGATCCCTACTCCAGTGCAGGCTCCACTGCCCAGAATAGTTAGGCAATACAAATTGGACAGGATAAAAACCAAAAGATGAAAAAGAATACTGGAAACTGAGTGGATGGGTAGGATGTAAGGGTGATGACACTGGATCAGGGAAGACTTGCAGGAGAAGAGGTAAATATGTTCAAAGTGCATTGTATAAAATTCTCAAATAATTAATACAATACTATTTTTAAAATATTCCCAATCTGAATATGAGTCCCAGAATTTTTTATTCATTATTTTTTGAGTAGGGCCAGATACTGTCATATATAACAGTGCTTACCATGGCCAGGAACCTTCAGCTAAGAACAGACACTGTGAAACCCAGCGGCATAGAATTCAATCTATTCCCTTGTTCCTGTTTGAGCAATCAAGGCAGTTATTTACTCATGTGTTCACTCATTGACACCTTTTATCACAGTTTATGTATATTTTGGGACATAGGTCACAGTGCCTACTCTTTAGTGCTCACACTTTGTAACTGGTCAAAGACATTTATGGCTGTGGTAAACACAAGTACTTGGTGTGTACTCATAGAAAGAGGCTAGCCATACTTACTCATGCTAATTATAAAAGCATTCTTGAACCTCTAGGAGGAGAGATGATTCAGTGGGAACAAAAACCTGCTGCCAAAACTGATCGCCTGTTTGATCCCAGAAATCCACATGGTAGAAGAGAATTGACTCTTATATTTACTTTATGAGCACACACACACACACACACACACACACACACACACACACACACATCCATACTGTGACACATGCACGCCATCCAGAGAAATTTATAAATAAATGTAAACAAAAGATACTTGAATCTACTTCATAGTGTTTTTAAAAAATATCATTGGGGGTAAATAGTTTACTCTTGTACACCTTTACATGACAACTATCAGCATTTGTATTGGGGATTTTTCTCTAATTAGGTCTCCTGATTAAGACAGTAAATCCCATGTCTAGAACTGTCCTTCTTGATCTATGTCTTCACTGAAAATATTTTAAAAGAAAAACTCCTGAGTAAATATTCATTACATTGTGAGAGACCCAAACATTCTGCAACCCTTCACCCTGCACATAAAGTTTTCTGTGAAGACTTCATGCTTATAAATTTGTCTCACTAAATCAATTTGAGGTTCGTTTCTTTGTTGTTTGCTTGTTTGTTTAAAGGAAAGTGACTCAAAGTGAACACTTACCTTATACCAAATTGAAATAGGAAGTTAACAAGAAAAGTTACAAAAGCTCTGTTTAAAAGCATGAACATTGGCTATCTGGAAAGGACACTGAGCCAACCCACCACTTCAGGAGATAAGCAATAATGAAAAACAGGCTTTCCCCAAGTCCTTTTATTAAAAATGATTTTGCTTTAATCTCTGTTCCCTAAATTATTAGGGTAAAATATTGCAAGCCCCAGTTTTGTTTGGGAAGGGCTGTGTGTGGGACCCCTTAGGATGCTGAGAGCAGCTAAGCTGTTTCTGTTGTTTTCAGAGTATTTCTTGTTCTCCAGTTGCTGGGGAAGGGAAGGGAACTTCAGTTGGATTCTCTACTAAGTGGGAAATCATTAAAGCTGAAATCATCAATGGCAAAGATAAACAGGATTAGAGGCTAAGATTTCAGAGTTAATGTGTGCAGAAAGGCAAATGAGCTATGAACTCACTGTGGCTTTTGAAATTTCAAAGACCTTGCCTGGATTTTGAAAAATACCTGTGGTAAAATGTACCTTTTGACATAAACAAACCAAAGGTGAGTCTAGTTTATAAATTTATACCTCACCCTCACTCTTTAAAAATGTTTTTATAGTAAACTATCATTACTTAGTAAGACAATAATGTTTAAGGGGGCACATTCTCTTGGCACTGGCCATGACCAGAATTGGGTGTAGGGCTCTTTGACTTGTATTCAACCCACTCTCGTGATACATCCTTACATTCTCTGACCCTGTGTTCTGCATACCTCCTGAGTGATACAGACTTTTGGCTGGTGTGAAACTGAGCAAACAACAAGCTGTAGAGGTTTGACATCAGCCCTTGGATTCTGGGCATTTGGATCACTTGTGAAGTCCTAGGTAATAATTAACAAGGTTATAACATACAAAGGGGGGAACTTCTAGGGAAGAGAGGCAAGGAGGAGTGTGAGTAAGAACAGGTGATAGAGAAGTTGTAGGCAAACAAAGCACATGTGGATATCACCATGAACCCCCCCCCCCCATGTGTGGTACATGGAAAAAGAAACTGAGACTATAGGAAAAGAAAGAATGGAGACAAGATATTGCTTTTATCTGAACTATAGCTATGTAGTAACCATAACATGAAATAAGCATTGAAATCACTGATAAATACCATAAGGTTATGCTTTGATCAGAGGTATTTGCAAATAGAACATGAGAGCAATCAGTTACCCCTCAATATGAAATGTCTTATTTGAGATTGGGGGAGAAATTAATAGAATTAAACACTTTGCTCCTAATTATTAGAAGGTAATGAAGTGATGATGAAGTCCTGCAGCTTAGCTGAGTGTGCACAGTTGGAGGATGTGCTCATGTAATACATATACCTCTTTTTAAGAAGTAAGATATTCTATTTTCTCTGACAGTTTTAATTGCTGAGTCCCTTTTCTAACTATGTTGCTATGATTCTCTTTCAGGGCAGTTGTATTCCAAGAAACCATATGAAGCAATTTCCTAAACTTGTTTTTCTTAATGTGTTCTACTAATCAACTGTTACAAACAAGCATTTCTTACCCACTTATTTTTGCCATCTGGTTTGGAAAAGTATGCCCAAACATCTCTGATGAATTATTTCAATTATATTCTTGTAATAGTCAACTTTTTCTAACCTTTGATTCTCTCTCTTTCTCTCTCTCTCTCTCTCTCTCTCTCTCTCTCTCTCTCTCTCTCTCTCTCTCTCTGTGTGTGTGTGTGTGTCTGTCTGTCTGTCTGTCTGTCTGTCTGTCTGTGTCTCTCTCATCCATCTCTCACTCTTTCTCTTCAACCCCTTTCTTCCCCAACACACATACACACAGACACACCCTATGTATAACTGTCCCAATCTTCTAGTCTCCTAACTTACCATTCTGCCTACATACTCCAAATATTCATTTTTCTATTCTCCAGTCAAACTTATTCTTTTGGAATACAAGATAAAAAACATTCCTTTGCTCTAAACTCTGGTCCAATGAGAAGCCACAGTTCTGACAATCTGATTTTCAACTGAAAGTGGAATCATGGTGCCCAGGACATATTATGTTAATTGCTCTATCATCCAAGGTTAATCTGCTTCAATGTGTGCATATTAAGTATTTACTGAATGGTTAAATAACTCATATCTGCCACAGGTTTATTTATGTATCTCTTACTACACATCTCACTACACTACACAATTGGGTTACTTCACAGGTAGATTGCAAATATATTTTCAGTGGGCAGCATTAGTGAAACCTTTTTAAGATCTCAATTTTGACTCTTTTGAATTAATATCTAATAATAATATTGCTGGACAGTATAGTACTTATGCTTTTAATTTTTTCAAAAAACTTTTTTCCACAGATTACCTCCAAAAGTTCCAGTGTTTATAGCTTTTTACAAGCATTTGTCATTAGTCATTATTTTTATAGATGTCATCCTAACATATGAGGATATAGTACATGTATGGCTTTAATTTCATTTTTACTGATTATTTTAAGAGCATGCCTACTGGCCATTTGTATGCACTTCTTGGAAAAATGTCTATTCAAAGTGTAAGCACATTTTAATTTGTTTATTGATTTTATTTTACTACTAAATTATATAGGAGTTCCTTATATGTATAGGAGATTGATTGTTATCAGGTGTATAGGCTAAAAATATTTCCTCCTGTTCTGTAAGTTGCCTTTTCTTCTGGGTAATTATTTACTTTGCTGTTCACAAACTTTTTCCTTTGACACTGTCCTGTTGTTAATTTGGTTGACTGGATGATTCTCTCCATGAAGTCATTGCTAATACCTGTAGAGGAATTTTAATCCAGCAAATGGCTGCTCTGGCAAAGAATCACATCCAAAGACCTTCTAGGTACATGCGATCTGGCTAGAATGACATACCTTTAATCCTTCTGGCTGGAATACAGACATACCCTTATTACACACCTGTAGTTCTAAACAATGAAGGTAAAGTTAATTTGTAGAAGGAAGTAACCGTGTTTGAAAGTGACATCTAACTAAAGGTCAGACAAAGTGACCAATCATGGAAATATTTGACAGAATGAGTCAGAGATAGGATAATCCCAACTCTCAAAATGAGAACAATACCTAAAGAGAGACTACTTAAGAGCAGTGCAGAGTCAGGGAGAAGGGCAGTTCAGTGCAGATGAGTTCAGGCAATGAAGTAGAGTTTAGTTGAGATCAGTTCTGTTCAGTCCAATGTAGTTCAGTTGCTTACAGCTGAGTTCAGTTGATTTTTTGCAGTTAGTGCAGGTCATCAGTTCATGGAATTCAGAGGCAGTTTTTCCAAGCAGAGCAATTCAGTGAGAAGCAAGAGAAGTCAGTTTGAATCAGTCAGCTTGGAAAAGGATTTTTAAACCAGAATAACTGAGTTGAACCAGCCATCCAGAGTTCAGAAAGAACTAGAAAGAGTGAAGGGATGGAGACATTCTAGGTCTAGGTTAGCAGACAGAGACTGGGAGATTGCTAGCAGGGTGGGGATGGGAATCTTGCCTGCCAAGGACTAACTGAAACTGCAGCATCCAGAAGTCTCTCCCACTCTGATGTCATCATTTTTCTCTGGTAATCTAACCCCTCACCACCTCATAGGATGCTAACTGCAACAAGTTACTTGGAAATAACATTGTTGTTAGTTTCTAGACATCCAAAATACTTAAGGTAATTTGCAATAGTCATGTCTTTAAACTTATGTGTATTGATTATAAAAAGGTCTAGATATCAATTTTTAAAAATGGGAAAAGGAAAGCAAGCACGGATGTTAGGAAAAGAAAAATTGTCACTGTATTTTGACCCATACAGACAGACTTCACTTCTGGTAAGTTTGGAAATCTGGAATAGGAAATGGTATTGTGGCTATTCCAGTTTCACCCAAAATGATGTTTGTGCTACATCCCAGGGGAAGTAAGTGATGCTAATACTTTCTTAATAAGCACAGAGTCGAAATTTCAGTTTAGATTTACAGTCCATTGGCACCATGAGGAAAAAGGATTGTTTTAAGAAACCCTGAGTATAGCAAGTGATTGTAATAACGAGACTCATGGTATCAGGGTCTCTTTCTGTCCTCATATTGTATATAATTTAGTTGGCATTGCTAAATTATCTTAATTTTATTGCTGTCCAAATATTCACTTACCAGACAGTGTTACATTTATTTCTCAAGGGAATTATTGTCAATTTATTAAAAATGTGTATGTTTCTATGTAGTTTATATACTCACAGTTGACAATTCATAGTATTTTTCAAAAGTAAATCTAGAACCACAACTAAGAGCATGTACTCTGGAATAAGGCTGGATTTAAACCTAACCACACTGATTACTAACTGTACCATTTTGAAATAGCTTCACCTCTGTAAAATGGGATGATAAAAGTATATCAAGAGACTGATTTGGAAATTAAATAGTGGATTTTAAATTGATGTTACGGGAAATAGGAAACTTCTTTATAGCAGTGAGAATGTTAAATGAATACAGATAAATGTTCAGTCATCCAAAGTGTAGATTAAAGAGAAACCACAAAAGCTAAAGGTCTCTGGAGGACTCATGTGATAACCAACATGAACAGTGAAGAAGCCTGATGTCTCAATGGGTGTTTGCACATTTGATTTTAGAATTATTGTGCCTGCCAGCTCCTATTTTATTTCTTTGTCTTTCTACAGTCATTATAACAGTGCTTCATAGGATAATGTTTTATTTTGATAATTTAGAATGTATTTTAGGACCTGCAGAGAGGGACTAACAGTGCAAAGTACATTCTGTTCTCAGAAGATGCTAGTCTAGTTCCTAGAATCCACATCAGAATACCCACAAGCACCTACAACTCCATATCTAGGGAGTCTTATACACTTTTGGGGGCTCTACAGACAATGCACTCATGTGCACAGGCCTACATGCACACATATCATAATCATCATCATCATCATCATCATCATCATCTTTATATTTATTCTATTCCTATTAGTTGTCATAATGAAGTTTATTCAGCTTCAAAATTCTTTTATGAGTTTCAGAGTCTTAAATTACATATTACCTTCTTTGTAGGATCAAGTCATCTACCTACCTACATATTAACTCTCTTCTACTTACTCATTCATACAAGGGAGATATAGGACCATTTCTGAACAGAGTATGTCTCTGGTTTAAAATATACCTCATGAAAATTGCCAACTTTCAACTTTTGAGGAATAAAAAAAGGCAGACTGTTATATGAAATCCATTAAAAAAATGGTTACTCTTCAGTAAGAATCTGGAGAATTCCACAGGATAGTTCTTTAATCTACCAAATATAGCCTTCTTCAGCACATAATTACCATAAGACATCTTCTAAGAATTTTCTTGTGCTTAATATGAAGTGTAATCATCTCTGGAACTCTCAAGGAAATTTTGAAAAGATGTCATGTCACTCT
The DNA here is from genome assembly GCF_900095145.1 of Mus pahari. NCBI lineage: Eukaryota > Metazoa > Chordata > Mammalia > Rodentia > Muridae > Mus > Mus pahari. Next base: position 44,350,237 of record NC_034592.1, on the reverse strand, counting down.
GGTTAGGCAAAGAACTCTGATAACATCCCACAAGGGTAAAGAAGATAGATCTTTGAGATACCTATCATTAATTTAACTGTAATTGAAAGGAAGATAATTAGTATACTGGAACAACTGGGGTCCTAACATGAGTCAGAGAGTTAGCTGAGGGAGTTAGATCTCCAACAGTTTTTGTAAAATGGTTACCATATTTTCCATGGAAGGAAGTACTAAACATTTCTTTTTTATTTATAATCTAATTATCAGAATATGTGTCATTAATCCCACTGGTTATGAACACGCTTCTGAGCTGAGCTACACATGTGTGATAGTTTGTATATGCTCAGACCAGGGAGTGGCACAATTAGAATGTGTGGCTCTGTTATAGTAGATGTGGCTTTGTTGGAGTAGGTGTGTCACTGTGGGTGTGGACTTTAAGAGCCTCATACTAGCTGCCTGAGAGTTGGTATTCTGCTAGCAGCCTTCAGATGAAGATGTAGAACTCTTAGCTCCTCCTGCACCATGTCTGCCTGGATGCTGCCATGATCCCACCTTGATGATAATGGACCAAACTTCTGCCCCAATTAATTGTTGTTTTTGTAAGAGTTGCCTTGGTCATGGTGTCTACTCACAGCAATAAAACCCTAAGGCAATGTGCAATAATATACTGGGGAAGAGCAATTTTCAGTTGTTCACACACGATTTTGGGGTGGAGTCCCAACACAAGCTCATCAGACTATCAGGACCCCAGCCTACATGGAATTTCCTAGAAGTATGGAACTGACGTCAAAATCACTGCTCTATCAATGTCACCTTTGTGTCAGCAAACAGATTAAATGCCTCTAATATCCAGCGTAATGACATTCTGTGTGGTCTAGATCATATTTGTGATAGTATTTGTGAGACAGTTGTAAACTTTGGAAGAATATGCCTGCCTGAGAGAATAGACTTTTTTTCTGGTCCTAAACACATTACAGTTGCCAGTGTAAATCACTTGTCAGACTATGGCAAATGTAACAGTGTTTTAATCTGGAAAAAGGTGGGGGAGAGAAATAAAATACAGATAATCTTTTTGGCCATTTCCTTGGCACCGTCACACATCGGAGATTGACAGGTCCTTCACTTGAGTGACAGGTGTCCTTTGAAATGCCTGGGAATCGGGGTCTGCACAGACTGTTGAAATGCATATTTCCCTCCTTATCGTAAAGGAATGGATGGGCAAGATAGGTGCTGTTAACATTGCAAATAGCTCCAGAATTATTCATTGTCAGCTCCAGGCAAAGAATAGGGAGAAAGTTTTATTATTCACCACGCACAATAGCAGGATGCTTAATGATTCTCAGTTACCTTGGCAGAATTGTCTGTCGACTTCAGGCACTAGCAGTGGGTGACACAGGTCTGGCCAAGTGTTAGAGCAAGATCATACATTCTGGTCCCATTTTAATTTCTAATACATTAATCTTTCCCTCCCAGATGCACAATGAATATTCCATAGACTCTTGTTTGTCAGGGGCTGTCTGCCTTTCATCTATTCAGGTGGTTTCATTAACTGTGAAAGCGAGCTTCAAAGGCCCGATCAGTCAATGACAACTGTCTCACAATAGCATTGAGTAATGCTTCCCCCTTTCCTTTTCAGGCATCTGATAGACAACTTTGACACCTGATCTCTGGGGACCCCGTGGAGTCACTCAGAGTTCTTAAGAGACTTCCTTTACTTTATCACTCCAGAAAGAATTGTCACAGGTGAATGTATCGCACTTTCTCAGGAGCTGAACCTGACCCTTGAATCCATCTCATTTGCACTGCAGGTTTCAGGATGAATTAAAATGGATTAAGTTGGCTTAATGCTGTTCTACAAGCAAGCGGAAAGCACGGTGCCATTCATTTCTAATTTTAATCCTTTGTCTTAGCCTGTTAATTACTATTGTTTTAAGTTCATTATCCTGGCATGCACATTGTTGCTGGCTGGATGCTAATGCTTGTAAGCAATGTCCTCACTTTTGCAGGTACTGACCCTTCCGTTGTCAGAGGAGCCCGTGTCACTGCTGAACACATCCAAGTCCATAATCTACAATTCTCTTTAAATTTTTATTCTTCTCTCGTCTCTAATTAATTAAGCAGCAACCCCACTGAAGCATCTTTTGCACAGACTCCAGTTCAAAGTATGCAAAAGGAGAGGAAGGAACCAGATACCAGCTATATGGTCTCCGGAGTTGCTCTGACAACTTTGGGTCAGAGCAATTCTGTCATAGTACAGATTTTTGTCTACTAGGTTTTCAAAATAGGGCTACGAATAGCAATCAGAGTTCTCTTTCCTATCTTACAATAATTTTTTTTTTTTTTTAGCATTTCTGTTTACTGCAACTGTGATGCCAAAATTCCACAATTGAAAGTAAAGCAAAAAGAGGACAACTGCTGAAAAGTGACAGGAAAGGATAACCGAGTCACAGATGGAAGAATCTTACTCGTCCCGTAGACTGAAGTTTCTCATATAATTCCCCAGTCCAGTGCAAGAATGATCTGTGCTGTGTCCTCATCAAGTTCAGCCAGGCCCACAAACCCTTCTGTGAAGGAAATTATACTGCTCCACGTGTGCAAAGTTCTTTATTTGCAGTTGTACTCTGACTAACATGGCATCACTTCCACCTGTGGTCTTATCTTTGTGTTCTGGAGCCAAACACACACAGAGAGACAGAGACAGAGGCAGAGACAGACAGAGAGAGGAACTACTGGCTGTTTTTCTCAAGAACTCTTGATTCCCTCTCCCCTCCCCTCTCCAAACCCTGTACTTGGGGAAGAAATGCCTGATTTCTTCTATGGAAACAGATTCTCTATTTTCTATAAGATGATTTAATAAGCAACCAAAGATATCATTTTCTATTTAAAGTTCCCCTCAGCATTAATCACAACTTCTTTATTTTCCCACTTGTCTCTTTGCTTGCACAGATCACTATATCTATACATTTGCAATGTCTTTGTATTCTAGTAACAGGCTGCTCCATTGAGGATCTTGGTACACCAATACAGGAATGTGTGTTTTCACTGAGTTTCATATTCACCAAATGGATGATTTCTTCTTGGCTCCCTTTCCTACTTAGTCCTTTAATCAGAAACATTCAACGGGGCTAACTGTCTCCATTTCAAGTCCTTGATTCTCTTCACGTAGGCAGTATGATGCTATTAAACATCATGGCAGCTCTAGCCTAGTCTTAGTTGATGGCTGCTGTTTCGCTTTCTGATTTCTATATTCCGAAGCTTCTGATTCTTGGACTTGCCCACCCCTTTTAAATATCTGCTCATATTTTAAGTTATCTCATCTGATCCTCTGGCTTTAAGTTACAACCATATATCAATATTTTGTTCAATTGTCCCTATAATACAGGCTTCTCCTGAACTATTTTTACCTCACATAACCATCTTCCTTCTCAAGATCTCTACCTACTTTTATAACATAAATTTAATATCATTTATGTTCAAAATAAAGTCTTTTACTTTGTTCCCAAATACAATTGCTTAGATAATTAGGCCAGCCCCTTCCTTTTCAGCTAAAGGAAGTAAAGAGGACATATCAGAAGTTTCCTGAAAAGCCTCAAAGAATACAAGACAATAAGGAATTGTCATTCCTAAACTGGAATGAAAATTGAAATTGAGCAAGGCACTTGAATACAGGAGCTACTGCACCATGAGAAAAGATATCAACCCACAAAACAGGAGAAGACATTGTCCTTATATATGTATCTGGCAGGGTAATAGCCAGAATTTATAAATAACTCAAAAAAATTAAACACTGAAAATTGATCCACGCAATAGATGTGGCAAAAGAATGGAATAGCCATCAAAAGAAAAAATAATGCAAATGATCAAAATACAATTGAGAAAGTGTTCATTATCTTCATATAACAGAAAACTGAAACTCTACACTACACTGACATTGTCTCTCCTCAGTAAGAATGGACAGAGCATGCTAACTGAATATTGCCAACATCTACTCTGCCTTAGGAGGCCCTTCCTGCATCTTATGTCAAGTCTCTTCACTTGCATTACAATTGTGCCTGGGTCCCACAGAATCCAGAAGAGGACACCAGGTCCTCTAGAACTGGAGTTGAAGACAGTTGTTAAGTCGCCATATGTATGCTGGGAACCCAACTTCAGTCTGGTTCAATAGCAGTGAGTGATCCTAACCAATGAGCCCCCGCTCCAACCCATCCCTGACTCATTCATTTTACATAAATGAATGTTCTTAACCAAGTTTTCTTCTAAACATCAACCAAGGGCATGGAAGATCCCAAGCCAAACTCTAAAGCTTTGCACAAATCTCTATTTAAATTTTTCCCTTGTTTCTCTATGGATGTGGATGTGCCCACACCAGTGTCTCTGTTTGTGGTGGTGTGCTGAACACATGGGGCCTGAGGTTTTCTTGGCAGGTGGCCATCCATTCTCACCTTCTCACGCTTGTGGCTACAACAGTTGGTGCTCCATTTTCTTGCCTGTTCTTTGTAAACATTTCTTCCATCTGATTAGTAATTTAAAATCTCCCTGCCGTGTTTGTTGATCTCCACCTGTTTGTTGCTTTTCCTGTGTTTAGAGGTTGAAAATGCTGTGTTGGTGCAAACTTAATAAAGCTTAACAAGACACACATCCATTGGAACTACCCAGATGGCAGAGCCTAGGCAGAGTGTCATGTGGCTTGCTGGTAGGCTTGTATTGAAAGAAGGGAGGTTCAGATTCCATTGAGTTCATCTCCTCACTAAGGGATCTATAAAACATTAAACTCCAGCTATCCTAATTAGTTAATAATGGTTTCAATAAAAATGTCTTTTCATTTGCTGTTTGCCACTTGAGTGTATAACCAATTCCTATCAAGTCAGAATAAGCTTGCTTACTGCTAGGAATGGCTTTGAAGAAAATTTAAAAACAAGGTATATCAAAGACAGGAGGGAAAACTACTTGTGGCTCTTGGATGTGTAATGGGTAAACTTGGCCACTGGGAATCCACACTCTGAACCTAAACAGCATTTTTAGCTTCTTTGATTTTGTTGGAAATTCCTGCAGTAGTTTGTCAGTGCTCAGGCTATGAATGAAAGGCTAGCATCAGCATGAGAGCAATCCACCCCAAGTAGACAGACAGACAGACTTTACATGACAGATGCAGACTTTCCAAAGCACATTTTGTTGGTTGTTAGTAAACCATATTGTCTAAAATAATAAATAAATAAAACATCTGAGTATATCTCACAAGCTTTCTTTTTCCTCCTTTGCTTAAGCCACCTCAAAACTAAAAGATGATTCCAGTCTTGCCTTCCTTAGCAGAATGGGTTCTTTGTAGCATAAATAAATAACCAACACTTCTCTTGGTCCCTATAATTATTATGGCTTTTGCCATCTAATCAACCTACTTCGTCTCTTAAGTTATGTGTTCAATTTACTACTGGATTACCACAAATGACAATGCCTAAGAGTTGCCACACTGTTTTAGACATAGATTTACAACTTCAGTTTCCAGCTTCTAAGTTCACATACTTCTGGTTTTGTTTGTTTCTACTTGCTTGGGCCAATTGTGTCCATGAAAATGAACTCTAAACCTTCGCCTCAAAGAAAACATACATACTCCTGATATCTTAAACTGAAGCATCTCAGCTCTGTCTCTAGCACCCACGACATCCCTTAGATCAGGACTGTGATGTAGATGTGAAAATGAGAGACAAGGAGATGAGACTCACCCCAACTCTTGTAGATTTCCTTCATGGGAACAGGAAAGGCAGCAATGTGGGCAATGGAGTCAAGACTATACACCTAGGCACAGTGGGGTCGAGGAGTTTATGAGGCAGAAAAGAGAATTGTGTTGAGGTTGAAAATTCTATCTGTAGATCTGTTTCTTGCAGTCTCAGGACTGTAAATGCTGGTGATGTACTAATTAATGTGTTTACTTTCTCCTCAGGGCTGTGGGCAGATATCCTTGTCAACATGCTGACCCTCAGGAGCTTTTAAATTCTTCCATGGTTCTTTGTTCTAGCTTCAGCTCCTCAATATGTATCCCCCTTTTATCTTGACTTTGTCCTGATTTCCTCTTCACTCATCATTAGCTATCCTTCTGTTAGAGCTCATAAAGTCGCCCACTTCATAATGACAAACAAATATTTTAGTGAATTGAATGAAGAAATTCTCTCCTCCTTGGCAATTTTGTTGAATGTCTGGTCTTTCTCTCATTTCTCCTCCTACTTAAACTTAAGTTCCTTCTATGCCTTTTTAAAAAGGTGGTGTTGTGCCTACATTTCTGTCTTATGCCATTACTTCTGTAATTAAAATTTTCTGTGACTGCTTAAGTCAAGACAAAGTCCATAAAGATAACATGGGAAGGTTTTAAAGACTTGCACTATCTTCTTACTTTGGGTCTTACTGGTCCACTCCACTGATGCTCAAGCCACACCAGCTGAATGTAGCCCATTTCTAATCTGTGTAGTGTTTTGACTTCACCATAAAACATCTCCCTTCTCTGCCAGGAAAGCTTCTAGTGATCTTTCCATGATCTTTCTAAGTCATGTCTTTTGAGGGGCTTGTGTTTCCTGCTACAACTCTGTGTACCTCTCCTTACAATATATTTTATCACTGCAAATATCTCATTTGTGTGTGGACTGTTTTTTAGTTTCCTGGGAATTTGAACTGAAGATTGTTTGTCAGTCATAGAATTTCAAATCATGCAGAATGCTCAATTAATATTTGTGGACTATACAGGTGGATAAAGTTATAAACACCAGGTGAGCATCTTTCCTCTCATCCTTGTAAATGTCAGCTTTGGAATCATGCGAGTCCTAAGGGAATTTTATTCCTAATACCAAGTCACATATTAATAATTTCACCTTGTATACCCAGTGTCTCTGCTTTCTAGGGCTCATTTATTTTATGTCAAGATGTAATCCTGATTTATTTTCCAATAATTACACTTAGGAAAATGCACAGAAAAGCAAGTAAATTCCCCAGAGAACAGAATCCTTTTAGAAATCAACAAATATTGGAGTTGAAAAAAAAATGAGAATTTTCAAATTTGAAAAAGAAACTGTTCAGCTGAACAATTTGATCTAGAGTAGTTCAACATACTAGCTCCTTCATCAAAAAATGTAAGGTCCAAGAAAGTGTAGCTCACCAATTAATATAGAATCTGTTTACATCTCCTAAAGATTGGCCTAATAATGTCTTAATTTAAAATTCTTTCTCCCTTGTTCCAGTTAACAGAGCCTGCTAATAAAAACTTTAGCCAGCATATTCAAATGGACTATTCATCTACAGTATGATCTTCAACCCTATTTTTATAGCCAAGCTGTAGTGAAAGTACAGAATTTTAGTGTTCCCCCACCTTGGGTGAGGGGGTGAGGGGGTGAGGGGGTGAGGGGGTGAGGGGGTGAGGGGAAGCCATCAGCCAAAGTAGGCTACAAACATCCTTCTCGTTCACAGAACAATGGACGCATACCTTTGCCCCAGTATGTTAAAGTTTCTTTCTGGACTTTGTGGATAGGGACAAACTTGTTGCTCTCTGAGGACACAGATTTAGGGAAGGGATGCTAAGAGGATCACCAGTATTTTATAATTTGTCAAAATGCATATTCTAGCACTTTATGGGGGAAAAAAAAAAGCACAGAACACAACTTGAGCTAATAAACTCATGACTGCTGTCCCTAATGACTGAGCTTCAAAAGAGATCTTAACTAAGTGAGCCAATTATTACATCGCCATGCATTTTTTATTTCTTCCTGTTAAATCATGCATTTGGTGTTATATAGAAGCTTTATGCTTATTAAAAAATAACCAGTATGTATGAGCTTATGAAAGGAAACTTCACTTGGATTTTTTAAACAGCAAATGAAAACCTTCAAATCTTACTGGTGCCATATGGTTTACTCAGAAACACTTGCGAAAGGAAAGTTAAACCTTGAATATATTAATGATTTTGCTGAAAGAAAAAAAAAAAGCCCCCTTTCCATCTTTGCATTTAAAAAGACTTTTGAATCAGGCATTAGGGAACACATTTCTGTAGGAAAAAAAAAAACTGAATTCAGTAACATATATCTAATATTATGCTTATAAATAGTACATGGTTTTGAATAACACAAAAGCTTAGCATTCTGTCCTAAAACCGCTCTAGAGGCTTCAAAATATCTACAGTTTATTTTCTACTTACGTTCCTCCATTGTGTCTCATGAATTCTTTCACCTCACTTTCATTCAAAAGCCCAGCTAGCCAAATATACTGTCTATGTACCTACATGGCTCTAGAAGCATGACTCTCCATTGCATTGACACTCAGTGGTTTTGCCTCCTCATAAAGTCTCTTATACCTAATTTATACTAATATACAAACCATCTATCAAGATCCAGGTTGTTTGTTTTATTAATTTTCTTTCTCTAAAATTACAAATGTGAACCATTCAGAAAACCAAAATGAAAGCAAGAACATGATACACTATCAGAGAACTTACCCTGGTTGGATGGTCAACATTGAGCAGTGTTATCGTTCACTGAATTCAGAAGTGCTCTTGAATTCTATGTGCAAGTGTAAACTTTCAGACTTTTACATAAATATCATATCTATTTGTATATATGCCTCCTTACTTTTTAAATAACAATAAGCACAGCTCACTTACAGGAATGGCATCATGTTATGTTATTAAAGCCTGTGGCAGGATCTTCTCCCCTGGCCTATTGTAAGCTATAAGAATTTGCTGGGCTATGGTCTTCATGATGAGATAGAATGAGACACTCCTTCTTTGGCAGACAGCCAGAACTTTCCAGCTGATAAGCCAGAATAGCATTGAGTAACATATTTAATTTGTATGTAAACAAAATTATTGCTTAGCAACCAGAAGAATCAAAGTACTTAGTTAATTTAGCTAAGACTTAATAATAAGCATGAGTTTCAGAATGGGTCTTGATAGTTTTAACATATGAATAGTTTAATGCACCTGAAAAAAAGAATAAAGATCAGTATATGATAAAATATGAAGTGTCAAAGAAATTAAGATAGTAATTTTGTAATTACAAAACAATTCTTTGTAATCATACTGGTCATTTTGAAGAAGCAAATTGACATTAAGATTACATATCTAAACTAAGAATGTGAAGTAAGGGTCTCCATCTCAGGATAAACTGACACTGGGTGTGGTTATACAAAATAAAGGTTCTTAAATATTTGCAGAATTTTCTCATGAGAGCAAAAATAGATCCCCTACAGGTAAGATTTTCAATTTCATTATTTGAAGTTCTTACTCCATTTTTAGCTTATATTGCAAAAAATATTCAACCAAATAGATAACTATGAAGAAAATATGACAACAATAGAGCAATAATATATTACTGCTAACTAAAATCTCTGAATTCAGTGGATAGACAGCAAGTTAGACATTCCATATAGACAGAGATCCTGAGGTATGAGAAGACCAAGGCTGCAGAGCTTGCCTTGCATCACAGATTCCCTACAGCATCATCCAACCTCCCTGAATGATCAACCAGCAGGGAACATCCAGCAGGAATAGGGTTCTCATGCAAAGGACCCAGGGGTGAGAACCTCTGGGAAAAGAGACTGGGTAAGTCTTGGGGATAAGGCTCAACAGGGGAATGGAAAAACAAGCAAGCAGGACCCTCTAAACATAGCACGATAAAAAGCTATTGGACAGTTTGGATCCTGGCATCTTGATTTTAGGGAAGGTACAATTAACCATTGCTAAAGAGGTTCCACAGGAATATGGAGTGCCCATTCTGCCTATGAAAAAGGCAAGGCTTTTTTGCAAGGCAGCTCATCATGATTTATATGTACAGAAGTGGTATTATTGTTTGAAATTCCATTTGTTTCTGATTTGAATGTCCACTGAAAATTCTGATGACCGTTCAATCATATGTAATTTTGGTGATAAATTTAAAATCAGACAAAGTATATCAATGCCTAATCTTTTGCATGTTAAAGAATCAGTCTACCTGCAGAATGCTTGACCCTAAATGGAATGCATGTACTTAATCTCCTCATCTCATGGCTCAGAGGTCCTCGAGTAATAGAGGGTAGGAAAGCTTTCAAGAGTCAGAGCCGGTAGATGATTATGAAGCGTGGAATTGGGGGGAGACTAGGTCCCATCCATGCTCATTCTTTGGTTGGTGGTTAAGTCTTCAGGAGCCCCTATGGGCCCAAGTTAGTTAAGGCTGTTGTCTTCCTGTGGTGTCCCTATCATTTGAGAGTCCCTCAATCCTTCCCCCAACTCTTTCTCAAGACTCCCCAGGTTCCATCTAATGTTTGGCTGTGGGTAGAGCCTCTCAGAGGACAGTCGTGTTAGGATCCTGTGTACAAGCATAACAGAGCATCATTAACGGTGTCAGGGATAAGTTCTTGCCCATGAGATGTGTCTGAACTTGGGATAGTTATTGACTGGCCATTTCTTCTGTCTCTGCTCCATCTTTGTCACTGCATATCTTGTAGTCAGGACATGTTTGGGGTTGACAGTTTTGCAAATGGGTTGCTGTCATTTTCCCTCCACTGGGAATCCTGCCTGGCTATAGGAGGTGGCCACTTTGGACTCCATATCCCCCACTACTAATACTCTCAGCTAAGGTCACCCCCATCGACTACTTGGAGCTTCCCCCTTCTCAGGTTTCTGTCATGTCCTATATATGCCCCCAACCACTAACCTCCATTCTATCTCCCCTGTTCTCCTAAAACATGACCCCCCCTCTACTCCCGTCCCCTTGCCATTCCCTCTCTCACTCAGACCCCTCCCTTCCTCCACCTCCAATATCTATTTTACTTCGCCTTCTGAGAAAGATTCAAACATCCGCCCTTAGACCCTCCATGTTATTTGGCTTCTTTGAATCTGTCAATTGTAGCATTGTTATCCTGTACTTTATGGCTAATACCTACTTATTGGTGAGTAATATACCATGCATGTCCTTTTGAGTCTAGGTTACCTCACTCAGGGTGCTATTTTCTAGTTCCATCACTTGCCTACAAAATTCAAGATATCCTTTTTTTTTTAATAGCTGAATCATATTTTATTGTGTAAATGAACCACATTTTCTCTATCCATTCCGTGGTTTGAGGGACACTTGCGTTGTTTCCAGTTTCTGACTATTACAGATAAAACTGCTATGATTATGGAACCAGTCTTTATCCTTCAGCCTCAAGACACCACTTTTGTCTTGATATAAGATGTAGAGTACACTAGATGATTTTAGACGTGATCAACACCTCTCATTTTCAGTCAGGTGTTAGAAAACATCATTTTTAAAAACATTAAATATATTATCTAGTTTTCAGAACATCTTATGATATTTCTAACCCAGAACTCTACCTTTTTCACTTGGTAGAACATTTTAAATGATCCCATGGCATTGTGTGTTCTCTGTAATCATGGATTTTAATGACTGCATAGCATTAAAAATGGTTTTGTCATATAACTATGACAAATATAATTATGACACCATTGAATTGGCTAAGCAATTTTCTCTCTTTTACAAGTAAAATATTTTTTCTGTTATTCATGTGCATGATATAGTTTATTTGCTGTAATGAGAATAGGATACATTCTAAAATATACAATTTTGGGGTCTAAAGTTATAACTTGTATCTAATTTTAATTACTTTTTACAGTTTTACAAGCAATATATGAAACTAAGAAAAAATCAGCAGGAAAGTATTTAATGAAATGGTACATACAGCTCTCCTTTGTTTCCTTTCTCATGTCCCCAGTTCTCATTCATATGCACATTCAAGGAAAATATTTTACATAAATAATAGATCATCTATAGTATTATTTTATAACATACATATTTCACAATAGCTTTATTTCTTAACTATAAGTTTTCTTTTTAACTCTTCAAAAATTTCAAGTCTCTAACATTTCCTCACCCATGCATCTCCATATTAGAACTTTAATTTTCATGTACTATATATGAAGTAAAAATCCTAGACATCTGTGTGGTATATGCCATTGTCATAAATCCTTTCTACTTTTCTTTTTGAAGGTAAATCCTATTCATTTTTTCTATCATTATTTGCTATCTAAAAGCATTAATTTAAAATTGTTTTGAAAAACTAATTTTCAGCCATACATTATTACTTGAAGTGTCAGTATTCATCATACAAAGAAATAAATCAACTGAGATGCTGATTTTTTTGTTATGAGTAGGGTATTTGTTTGCAAAGGGTGAGATTACTTCCTACCAATTATGGCAACTGGGATTGAATTCTTATTATTAATGGGCTCTATTTGTTGTGTATAGGAACAAGCAACATGGATTCCAGGAAAATGTTTTGAAAAGAGTTCTGAGAGGAAGTCTGTGCTTCTATGGAAGGGTTATTCATGCTGAGACCCGCTGGGGGGAGAGAGAGAGAGAGAGAGAGAGAGAGAGAGAGAGAGAGAGAGAGAGAGAGAGAGAGAGAGAGAGAGAGAGAGAGAGCCATGCAGTATGCCCCTACTTCTGCCTTCAATTAGACTGGAGGGAAGGAAGCAGCCTAGGATGTGTTTTCACCAGTGTGAATGGAAAGGACAAAGGGCGAAGGGTAATTAGCTCCTGACCCAAAAGAGCTCAGAAGGGAAGGTAATTCCAGGAAAAGTTTCACTTTGGCTGTTTCAGTAGCACACGTATATGTGAGATGGTGTGTGTTCATCAACAGTAAAAGCTTCTTTATAGGAACACCTCATGGCAGGGTCACAAACTCATGCACACTTAAGCAGCAGCCTGGACTGGTAAGCATGAGAGAGCATGCACCATCCAACAACCTAAGTGTGACGAGATGCTTTACATTTGAGGTGATGATTAATGTGAGACAAAGGTTATTATATCACTTGAAATTCTATAAGATTTTGGAATAGATAGGAATACTCATTTAAAATTTGATGCAATGTGAATATTGATAACTATTTCAAGATTCAAACCAACCGCTATCTATGGGAAGGAAAAAGTCCAGTCATTTCTAAGTGCTAACCTTATACCCAGCTATTTGGCCAACTATACAATTCCAAAATTTTCAAACTAAAATTTTCTAAACTTAACCTGTTAGAAGAAAACTGGTTAAGAACAGTGATGTGATGGGCCATTATTCATTCATTCATTCATTCATTCATGGAGGATTGATTGAGAGAATATTAGCATACCATGCATGATTTATCACAAATGCCAAAATAACAGAGCTAAAGAAGATAGATTATCTTTTCCCAGCAATAGCGCGAGTACGTGAAGTACCTCCATGAAAGGTTACCTCTGCCTCTCACGGTATTCAGCTTCTATGTCATGGTCCTCAGGGTTTCTCTAGGTCCCACTCTCATGTCACCAACCTGCTGGGCAGTGAGACTGGAGGAAGAAATGTCAGGCCTGACCGTTGTTCTTTTCACTCACTTTCACAAAACCACCCAGAAGACTGACTGACTTTTCCCTTCCATTTTGCTGGACAAAACAGTCACATAGTCATGGCTAGCAACCAGAACTCTGAAAAATCTAGTTAATTATTTTGACAACTACACGTCTGTCTATAGTTTCTCAGAGATTAATATATACATATTTATATTAATGAAGAAACATTTAGTCCTATCTCTCACCATATTTCTACTATACTATTAAGTGCATACCAAAAAAAGAGATTTTTACCATAAATGTATTTATTTCATGCTTGAAAACAGTTTAAGTTTAAAATACAGTAGGAAGTATACATGTAAGAAGGGATGGTATTCAAAAAAAAAGGGGGGGAGGGAATAGTATGATCCTGGAAAATGTGGTACTTTCAATGATGCTGGAAGTTTGGCTCAGATTCTGATTGGCCCTCTCACCACAATAAGGTTCACCTAGGAGAACTCTAGGGAGAACAGAGAGCCACAGAAGTTGGCCTCAAATCTGGGAGCTTTACAAATTCCAGGGCATCTAGCCAGGCTGAGAAGTAGGGCATACTCTGTCAGAGCAAACCATTTCATGACTAGGGCTCCAGACTGAGAAAAATGCCTGCCAGCCCATAAAAATGCTGCCCTTTCTACTCGACCATCCAACTGTATCACCCACCATTAGGAAATAAGTGTTCAATGAAAAAGCACTAGCTCCCCCAGTAACCAAAGCAGAGGCAACACTCAGTCCATCAACAAATCGATGATGAAGAAGAACTTGTGTGAGGCTATGTATCCACTTTAGCATGACATCCACAATTCTTAACTTCTAGACTGTAATATCAATCTGCACAAGATTGCTTTCATTTATCTTCTCTTCATTTGTCAAACATGCTACCCTGGTTTTCTTCAACCTCATATTTATCGTACCAGAGGAAAGAAGAGAAGTATCGTTGAAACATAGACTACTCAAGCACCAGAGTATTATTGGCCTGAAGTTTCTCAGACAGCTTGAATGGGATGGTAGCAGTGGAATAAAAACAAGGAAAAAGATGTGAGTTACACTCCATGATCTAGTGTCTGAACGTTGATGGACCATAAGCTGTGAAAAGATTTTGATAAGAGAATTTGCAACATGGTAGTGAAAAAAATAAATGTTAGCTCAGTAAGCAACTGAAACTCAGAAAGACAATTGATGAGGCTGGGAACTTGGTTTATGGTAATGAAGAATTTTTTAGTAATAAAATGTATGCTGTATTTTTCTGTTAATGACTTCACTGTATCATTAGAATCACTAGAAGTACAATATAAAATTTTTTGTTAAGATGAGAAAATAAATGTTAGGAAGTTTTCTCACTTGTAAATAAATTCTTATCGATATTTTAGGGGTGCTTAAATAATTGTAGTAGCAAATAAAAGATAAAACCAGACTTAGGCAAAATAAGACTTTTATTCAAAAGAGTATTGGTTAGGTGTGGTGGCAAATGACTTTAATCTTAAGAGGAAGAGGAAGGTGAATCTCTGAGTTCAAACCCTAGGATCTACATAAAGAATTCCACGATTATTAGGACCTGGACCCTATCTCCTACTTTGCTTATTTTCTGTCTATTCATACCCTGAGTATGAATGTGTTACTGCAGATCACACTATTGTTGTTTACTTCACGCAAAATTGTTGGGATTGAATGTATGATTGCTTTTAATTGACTATTACTTCATTTTCATAATGTGATCATTTATTCATTAGCATTTGTTTTTTCAGAAAGCACTTGAGGTAGAACACATAAGTTCAGGACTTAGTTCCTACCCTACAACTTGGGCATTGCAACTGTTTCCATTAAAATAATACAACACAAATAGATATACTAGCATGCAAGGGGGGAATCTCAGTGTTCCGTCCCTGAACTAAGAAACACAGGTAGCTAAGGAATCTGAAAGTGGGAGAAATATCTTTCCCAGGATGGTTTCTGCTAACTGGCACCCAGAACCTATTGATCAGCTCTGAAATCACACATGTAAAATAATTGAAAAATGGGTACATATACTTATACACTCATGTATGGGTTTGCATCTATGTAAATATATATGTATGTAACTGTAACAGTGAGAGACAGAGAGGCCATGGAGCTGATAGGGAATAAGGAAAGACCCTGGAGAAGTAGCAAGGAAGACAGTTACATGAGGAATTTCATCTCTATTTTAATTTTTAAAAAAGTAAAATGAAAGTATAAAACAAAAGAATCTAAACGGCAACCTAATCCGGAATGTGTACTTCCCAACATACAACTACAGGAAGTATAAAACCAAAGTCAAGAAACCGTGGCTTGTACAAAAAGTACTAGTTACACAACGAACTAGATGAAATCTCCAAAGCATGGTTAAGCAAACGTTCAACAAAATCAAATAGGGAACGAATAAACTCCTTCAAAGAGAATACAAATAGCTGACTGAAATAAAGAAGCCGATACAAAATATAAAAGAAAAATTAAGAAAATAAAGTGTTAAAATTTTGAAAATTAGAAGCTCAGCATGTTAAGGTGTTCTGGTTTGTTTGTTTGTTTGTTTGTTTTTGTTACTTTTTTAAAAGTCATTGGTAAGCCTCAGCAATAGGATAGATCAGTTGCTAGGCAGGTTGTCAGGGTTTGAGGACAAGTTAGGGGAAGTACAACATTCAGACAATGATGAAGATAAAATAGTAATACAGCACAAACAAAACCTGAAATTTGTAGCACATCGTGAAAAGAGCAACATGTATGAATTGTAGGCACTGAAGATGATAAAGGTAAAGGCACAGAAAACATGATAAATAAAGATCAGTGAAGAAATTACAGACGGCATTTAGAATGCTGAACTGATAAAAGAAAAGAAAAAAAAAGGAAAAGATTTTTCCCATACCATGTGATCATTAAACACTAAGGATACGCAACAAAGAAAGAATATTAGAAATTTGAATAAAGAAGCATCAAGTTATTTAAAAGGCACACCTTTCAGAATAACAGCAGGTTTCTCAAGGAAAACTAAAACCAGGAGGGCACAGAAATGTATTTCAATCATTGAAATCCATAACTGCAGACTTAAAGCACTATCTCCAATAAAGCTATTCTTCATGGATAAACTAGAAAAACAATACTTTCTTTCCTTGATAAAAAAGAAACTAGAAGACTGCCTGACCATTAAGCCAATATTATAGAAGTTTCTTCAAGGAATCCCATTCACTGAAGAGAAATATGAACATAATTAAAAAAACATGAGAAAAATTTAAACACAGTAAAGCAGAATATAAACAAACAATGATTAAATACCAAACATTCTTTTTTTTAAATTTATTTATTTATTATATATGTAAGTACACTGTAGCTGTCTTCAGACACTCCAGAAGAGGGAGTCAGATCTTGTTACAGGTGGTTGTGAGCCACCATGTGGTTGCTGGGATTTGAACTCTGGACCTTTGGAAGAGCAGTCGGGTTCTCTTACCCACTGAGCCATCTCACCAGCCCCCAAACATTCCTTTTTTTTTTTTCAAAAAATTTAGAAGATATGACTACACATTTTTAAAATTGAATGTAAATAGTCTAAATAATACAATCAAACCAGCAGAATAAATTACCATAACAAGATCCACACATTTGTTCTGTACAAGAAATGCATGTCACTGGCAAAGTTAAACACATTTTTCAGTGAAAGTATAGAAAAGGTATTCTAATTAAGTGGACCTAACAAGCAAGCAGGTGTAGCAACACTAATACTACCACTAATCTGACAAAATAGACTTCAAACTAAAATCATCCAGGAAAGATAAAGTCATTTAATGATGATTAAGTGAATAATCCATCAAGAGGATATTTTAGTTTTGTGCATGAATGCATGCACTGAACATTGGCACACATTGTTTTATAGAACAAACACTATGGAATATAAAAAGGTAGGCTCCCGGTCACTCAATGCAGAAATGTGGGTGAATTTTAATGCTCAACTCTATAATCAATAGACACATAGTCTAAACCCAAAAAAAAAAAAAAAAAAAAAAAATCACCCAACCTAAATAACTTTATAGATCACATGGACTTAAAAGTCATCTACAGACTATTCCACCAAAATGCTACAGGATGCTCTTAACCACCTGCCTCAGTTAGGTTTTTGTTGGGATACATGCAATGGTCAAAAGTAGCTTTGGCAGGAAAGAGTTGATTTCATGATACATTTCCAGGTAACAGTCCATCACCAAGAGGGCCAAAACCTGAAGGCAGGAATTGAAGCAGAGTCCACTGGGGAGTTCTGCTTACTGGCTTGCCCTTCTTGGCTTACTCAGGCTGACTTCTTATAAAAAGCTGCTCATGCTGCTCTCAACACTGATGCTTGTCTCCCATCCCTCTGAGCCTGGGGCACTGGGATTCATCACATGGCCATGCCCACATCAGCAGTACATACTCACTCAAGACTTCCCTCACTCTGGGCTTTCTCTACTCCCTACATAATACTCTCTGTAAAGAATGAACATTAGTACAAAGGATTACTGCAGAAAGAGAAAGGGCTGGTTATCATATGAGAAGAGATTAACTCTTATTTGTTCCACCAAGAGGGGAATTCAGGAAGGGGGATAACATTTGAAATGTAAATAAACAAAATAACCAATAAAAAATGTTTTTATTAAAAAGAAAGAAAAATGAGTATTCTTGTTGAAGAGGCACAAAACTTTAAGTTATTCTATTTAATTAACAGTTGAAATGCACTTTATGAGAGACATTATTCCTACTATAATGACAGAAAATTTGGCCTTCATGTGGGCTTCTGATAACTTTATATGGGCTGTCATTACTCGTGGGCACCCTTCCTCCCTTCTTCCTGCCTATTTCCTTGAGCTTCTGTGGGCACGCTCTTGCTTCTCCTTCCTCTTATGTTTGTATTTGCTATTGTGATTCTAAGTATACCATTTAATAATGCCAAGAGGACCATTTGCCATAGAATATGATCGCAATGTGTTAGGCCATGAACATATTATTTAGATGGGGGAAGGGAGAGTCTCTTGTATATCACACAGAAGTTGGCCCATGCACTCAATAAAAGCTCATTATGGAAAGATTATAAACGTATAACAGTACATTTTAAGTGAGATGCAATGATCCATGAAATTGGTGTGGCTAATTAGCAGATCAAATCTCTGTAAGAACCGGATGTCTTTAATATCCTGCCATTGCTTAAATCTATAGGTATTTTACTATCCACAAATGCTTAGTAAAATTAAATAATAGTTATAAATGTTCAGTGGGATTAAAGCAACTGTAAAATGAAACCAAACAAAATGAGTTTATTTTGTTAATAGAATAAAGAGAATCCCAGTGTTAATATAACATTACACAGAATCTAGAGCAAACATCCCCTGAATCCCAGCCTCATTTCACATGTAATTAACCTTTCTCAATCAAGCTAAGCATCCTTTACGCCTCCTTCCCAACTGCTGCACATCCGCATGCCTCCTTCCACGTGACTAAAAGCCCAGCATCAATGTATACTGGTAATGCTGCCTCGCACGGTATTTCCAGAGCAATGTCATCCCAAGAGTAATTAGAATACTAACCAATTCTCCTAGTTATATGAAATTATTACAAGTCTTTGTTCATCTTAAGTAAGTGGGCAGCATTTGATACTAGTGAAAAATGTGTATTAGTAGGTTTCAATGGTATAATAGTAACATAGTGTATTTTGTTCATTTCAGCCATTTGGTCACTGCTTACTTTCTTGCAAGTGCTAACAGTTTTGAAGTGGCCTCTCTCCCCTGTGGGAAGAATCTCATACTCTGTCTACAGAGATGGAGCGTGCTATGTAGGCATAGGTCAGTCAGCTCTTTTGAATCCCTTGGTAGAGTGATTGTAAAGTAAGTTCAAGACCCCAGTAGGAATGGGGTCTAAATAAAGCTAATAAAGCTAAAGGGGAGAGCTGCCTGGAAAACATGGACTTGAGAGTATGTGAGGAACAAGCCAGAGAATAAAAGCGAGGTGGAGCTGGCATCCGGAGTAAAGGCACACCTGGACAACAAAGCCAACACACAGAAGGGCATCCAGCCAGAATGGCAGAAGCAACAACCTTACTGTCCTGGAGCCTCCTTGACCTCTAAGGCCAGTGCTGCCTTGAGACTTCACAGTTATATCACCCCCAGGAATCCCTTCTTTTAGCAACTTTTGGTAAGCATTTTTCTACAATAACCACAAGAGTGCCAAACAATACAGTATCAGACCTATGTGTCAAAACTATTACCAGTAAGAGCATGGACGAAGGAACTCTAAACTTGAATCTTGATTTCTGTCCAGCTATTCACTTCTTGGACTCCCTTTGTAAAGAATATGTACAAAAGACAGGGTTCCTTTCAGTATTTAGAAATTTTGTTGCAAGCATTAAATGAGTTATCAATTGACTTACATCCAAGGCACACTAGTAATAACTGAAAGTTGTTGTTTTATAACAATGATTAAAAGGAGTTTTTGTTCATTTGTTTGTCTGTTTGTTTGGTTGGTTGGTTGTTGGTTGATTGGTTTAAGTAGGTACTAGAACATGGTTTTGAATTTTTGTTAAAAAATGTATCTGTAAACATATAAAAATTAGGATAAAAATGTTTATTTTAAAATATGTAATAACTTAATATTTGCAAACATATGGTATAAAATCCACACCACTAAAAATGTTAATGACGTGGCATTGTGATCATGGAACAATAGCTTCACTGTGGTACAGGACTTCTCATCTTCTCAGAAGAGCTGAGTACCTGGTTCGATGAAATCGTGAGACCCACAAGGCAGAATTAGTAGAGAGTATGGTCACTCAGCACATACATCAACAACACACTTCTTAAGGATTCACAGACAAAAGGGAAACACAACTTTGCATTTTTCCCACTTCAAAGTGATCAGTATTGCATTGCAGCATTTGAAAGAGTGATGTCAAATCTGAATCCGAGTGAAACATTGCATGTCTCTCCTGCTAAAACTTAAAAGAGAAAAGAAAAAGAAGAGGAGAAGAGGAGGAGGAAGAGGAGGAGGAGAAGGAAGAGGAGGAGGAGAAGGAGGAGGAGGAGGAGAAGAAGGAGGAGGAGGAGAAGAAGGAGGAGGAAGAGGAAAAGAAGAAGGAGGAGGAAGAGGAGGAAGAG
>NC_034592.1:44326709-44329754 GCF_900095145.1 Mus pahari | reverse complement strand
AGGAGGAGGAGGAGGAGGAGGAGGAGGAGGAAAAGCAAATATGAAACCAAACAAGCCCAAACCCAAACCCACAGGCTCCTGGAGGTATTAGGCCACTTTGTCCATCTGTGTGTACACCTCACTTCCTCTCTCCTGTGGTCAAGGGTCTGGGAAGAGCATCTCAGAGTTTGGCATGCAGCACATCTGGGGTGTCATCAGTGAGTGACACTATTCTTTTGTTGAAGTTAATGTTATATCTTTGAATGGGTGAACACCCCAGCCTTCTCAGACTGTCTTGTTCCTGGTTGTTGTATACCTCTCCAGGAGTCTGCTTGATCTAGTTGACTTTGAGTATTAAATCTCAAGGGACCATCAGTATCAGGAAAGACATCCACACGAACTGTCTATAGCTTGCCCTGGAAAGTGGTGTCTCATTCCAAACCCAAGTCAAGGCCTCAGCCCAGGCTTGTTTTAGACACCAATGACCAAATTTTGCATGTACTAGCATTGGCTCTAACTTGGGCATGAATCTTCTAAAGGGAATTAATCATAAATGCCATTAAATTCACCAGTAAATAATCTTTTTAAACCATGCAGCTTTTTTTTATCTCTTCTGCCATAGAATATCATTTATAATTTCCTGATTTTGGTAGTAGAGACCATAACTGCCATTGTAATACTAATAATGCACCATGAGACTCACGGTGCCTAACTTCATAAAGCAGAGTCAGCCATCATAGTACAGCTCAGAGTAGAAGGAAGGGCACAGGCACAGGAGGACCCTCCAAGTGGCAGGAACTGAGGGGTCATGGCCTGTGTCCTTGTGGCACACCTCCTGTGGACTGTGACTTCTTGACTGTCTTTGATTTTCATCAGTTGTGTTCAGAGTGTGTACCTTCAGGAATCAGCAGTGCCTGCCCTGTTTTCAAGAACCCAAATTGCTCAGGTCTTAGCAGGGCACCTTACAGTAGGCTTTGAAGGCCACTCACAGAGAACATTTCCATGAGGACCAGGGTTTTGTTTTTTTTGTGTTAGTTTTTGTTCTTTAAGTTGATTTCTAGACAAGCAGTTTTATTTGAACCACACTGAATCTTATTTATGGTGGCAGTAAGTTGACCTGTTTCAATGTTGTTCTAGTTAATAAACGTTAACTGGATTCTGTTGTTTGGAGATCTGTGGTAGTCAGAAAGGGGAAGCAATTATTATGCTCTGTCTATAGGATCATGAGCTTCAAACAGGTTTCTATGTGTTTACTACTGTAAAGAAATGAAATGAAGGAATAAAGTGGAAACGAGAGTGTCTTAGTCAGGGTTTCTATTCCTGCCCAAACATCATGACCAAGAAGCAGGGTGGGGAGGAAGGGGTTTATTCAGCTTATACTTTCCATATTGCTGTTGATCACCAAAGGATGCAGGACCAGAACTCCAGCAGGTCAGGAAGCAGGAGCTGATGCAGAGACCATGGAGGGATGTTACTTACTGGCTTGCTTCCACTGGCTTGCTCAGCTTGTGTTCTTATAGAATATAAGACAACCAGCCCATAGATGGTCCCACCCACAAGGGGCCCTTCCCCCTTGATCACTAATTGAGAAAATGCCCCACAGCTGGATCTCCTGGAGGCATTTCCCCAACTGAAGCACCTTTCTCTGTTTTAACTCCAGCTGTGTCAAGTTGACACAAAACTAGCCAGTACAGAGAGATAAGATAACTCAGCCATGTTTAGATCAATGGGATCAATGGAAAACAGGATCAGAAAAGCAAAGTTCTATTCAATTCATTAATAAATCACAAAATTAGGAATCATAGAAGTTAATGTTGGGATAAACTTCTTTAAGGTTCAGAAAAGCAACAAAAAGCATAATATTGCAGGGCGTTTGGGCAACAAGTCTATGAAAAAGCAAAGTCTGACACAACCTGGCACCTACAGCTCAAAAGAAATTAGACGTGTTTTCCTCCAGATGAAGCAACAGGCTCAGTTTGTGGGGTCATCTGCTACCTCTGTGTTCTGTAAGGATTTTAGTATATCATGCTGGGCCTGGAGGAATGAGAGACAATGTCCCTGATAAATGGAGAAAAGCAGAGCTCCAAGTGAGTACTTCTTCTACAACATCCCCAGCATTTCAACAGAGTTGCAGTCCTTCAATGTCCCTTCTGCACTAGGGTCCAAGGTTAACAGGGTTATGTGGGAAATCTTCAGTTGACTAGAATACATGAATAGAAAGGGAATATAGAAACAAAATTACGCCATTTAGTCTTCTATCATAATACATATCTACTACAAGTGAATTTAACTTTTGTAACGATTTGAAAGCTGAGTTTGAATACACACACACACACACACACACACACACACACACACACACACATGGGAGTGGTCGTCTAACTCATTAGGAAGGGAGATGGATGGAGAACTTGTTGGTACTTCAGATTTTTGAGAGAATTTGCAAGGAAATGATATCTTTTTATTGTCTCAGAATACTGACAGGAAGTTTATAGTTGAAGCAAGGAAGACCAAGATATCACCTTGTAGACCTAGAGAATATGCAGTGTCATAATTAGACACCAGGGGGAAAAGTGATTAGGAACTACTGAAGAAGCCAAAATCTAAAGCATAGTATGTACAGCAGAAAAATCATACGAGCCTGATGGTATTGAAGACCTCCAAATCTCTACCCAAACTTATTGGTGAGGCTCTTCCTTTATATGATAGCAGTTCTTAAGGACTGACAGAAGTTGCTGTTTCTTCAAACGTATAAGTTCTGACACATTGTGATATCCATTAAGAAACAAGAACATAGTACTCCATTGTGTAAATGTACCACAGTTACTGTATCCATTCCTCTATTGGGGGACATCTGGGTTCTTTCCAGCTTCTGGCTGTTATAAATAAAGCTGCTATGAACATAGTGGAGCATGTTTCCTTATTACCAGTTGGAAGATCTTCTGGGTATATTCCCAGAAGAGGTATTGTTGGGTCCTCTGGTAGTACTATGTCCAATTTTCTGAGGACCTGCCAGACTGATTTCCAGAGTGGTTGTACAAGCTTACAATCCCACCAGCAATGGAG
>NC_034592.1:44320919-44325338 GCF_900095145.1 Mus pahari | reverse complement strand
TCTATCAGATTTAGGATTGGTAAAAATCCTTTCCCAATCTCTTGCTGGCCTTTTTGTCTTATTGACAGTGTCTTTTGCCTTACAGAAGCTTTGCAATTTTATGAGTTCCCATTTGTCAATTCTCGATCTTACAGCACAAGCCATTGCTGTTCTGTTTAGAAATTTTTTCCCTGTGCCCATGTGTTCAAGGCTCTTCTCCACTTTCTCCTCTATAAGTATCAGTGTCTCTGGTTTTATGTGGAGATCTTTGATCCACTTAGACTTGAACTTTTACAAGGAGATAAGAATGGATCAATGAGAATCAAATAGAAGGAAGGAGAGATGAAGAAAGAAGGGTTGGGAGCTCTGGAATCTTATTTGTAAGAAACACAGTGGTAGGAAACTTTCAAGATGAAGTAGACAAGGATTCAAGAAGGCTGCTGGGGAGTGGTTGGGTTGGAGAGCAGGGCAGGGGGAGGGTATATGGGGGTTTGGGGGGTTAGCATTTGAAATGTAAGTGAAGAAAATATCTAATACCAAAAAAAAAAAAAGAGTAAAAAATAAAGAAAGAAAAAAAGAAGGCTGGTCGACTCCAAAGCATAACACAACCCAAGAATCTATGAAGAAACATTGTAGGCATATTACCAAAAGTCAAAGGGAAATTTTGAAAGAATAAGAAAAAAGTATTAGTTGCATGTAAACAAATTCCTCTCCAAGCTGAAAACACGACTTACAGATTTAATATGCTCTTTTAAAGCATTCAAAGGAAAAATGGCAATAAGGAATATGAGGCTTGACAAATTAACCTTCAAAGATGATGGGGGAAAAAGAAAAATATTGGTTGAGGAAAGTAGGGGAAAGCCTCAAAGATATGGGAACAGGGGGAAAAATCCTGAATAGAGCAGCAATGGCTTGTGCCATAAGTTCGAGAATTGATAAATGGGACCTCATAAAATTGCAAAGCTTCTGTAAGGCAAAAGACACTGTCAAAAGGCCACCAAGAGATTGGGAAAGGATCTTTACCAATCCTAAATAAGACAGGGGACTAATATCCAATATATAAAAAGAACTCAAGAAGATGGACTCCAGAAAATCCGATAACCCCATTAAAAAATAGGGCACAGAGCTAAACAAAGCATTCTCAACTGAGGAATGTCTAATGACTGAGAAGCACCTGAAAAAATGTTCAACATCTTTAATCATCAGGGAAATGCAAATCAAAACAACCCTGAGATTCCACCTCATACCAGTCAGAATGGCTAAGATGAAAAATTCAGGTGACAGCAGACGCTGGGAAGGTTATGGTGAAACAGGAATACTCCTCCATTGCTGGTGGGATTGCAAGCTTGTACAACCACTCTGGAAATCATCTGGTGGTTCCTCAGAAAACTGGACATAGTACTACCAGAGGATCCAGCAATACCTCTCCTGGGCAAATATCCAGAAGATGTTCCAACTGGTAATAAGAAGACATGCTCCACTATGTTCATAGAAGTCTTATTTATAATAGCCAGAAGCTGGAAAGAACCCAGATGTCCCTCAACAGACGAATGGATACAGAAAATGTACATTTACACAATGGAGTAGTACTACTCAGCTATTAAAAACCATGAATTTAATGAAATTCCTAGGCAAATGGATACATCTGGAGGGTATCATCCTGAGTGAGGCAACCAAATCACAAAAGAACTCACATGATATGCACTCACTGATGAGTGAATATTAGACCAGAAACTTAGAATACCCAAGATACAATTTGCAAAACACATGAAACTCAAGAAGATGGAAGACCAAAGTGTGGATACTTTGTCCCTTCTTAGAATTAGGAACAAAATACCCATGGAAGGAGTTACATAGACAAATTTTGCAGCCGAGATGAAAGGATGGACCATCCAGAGACTGGTCCACCGGGGAATTCATCCCATAATCAGCCACCAAATACAGACACTATTGCATATGACAGCAAGATTTTGCTGAAAAGACTCTGATATAGTTGCCTCTTGTGAGGCTATGCCAGTGCCTGGCAAATACAGAAGTGGATGCTCACAGTCATCTATTGGATAGAACACAGGGTCCCCAATAGAAGAGCTAGAGAAAGTACCCAAGGAGCTGAAGGGGTCTGCAACCCTATAGGTGGAACAACAATATGAACTAACCAGTACCCCAAAAGCTCGTGGCTCTAGCTGCATATGTAGCAGAAAATGGCCTAGTCTTTCATCATTGGGAAGAGAGGCCCCTTGGTCTTGCAAACTTTATATGCCCCAGTACAGAGGAATGCTAGGGCCAAGAAGTGGGAGTGGGTGGGTAGGGGAGCAGGGTGGGGGGAGGGTATAGGGGACTTTGGGGATAGCATTTGAAATGTAAATGAAGAAAATACCTAATAAAAAATTTGAAATAAAAAAATATGAATTTGCTTATATTCCTTATATATTTTTATATTTCTTACTAAAAGAAGAACAGCAATCTAAAGCAAAAGGACGTTAAACAAAATGCATTAGACATGAAAGTGGGCAGTTTACTGTCAGGGTAAGTATATAACTCCATACAGAATACTGTTATGATGCAATGGCATCATGCAGTTATGATGCAGAGCCTAAGTCACTTTAATTGTGGTATAGAAATTAAGGAAGTTAGATTACACATCTTCAAATAAATATCATTTTTGATGTATGAATAATGAAAAACTAACACTATCAGGTATTTTGTATACAATGAAGTTGAATTATTGTCACTTCAAGGTATACAATGAACAAACTTTTAGATAGCTTAATTGCAAAAAAAGAGAGGAGTCATGAAAGTAAAAATGAAAGGGAAGACATTTTAAACTGATGCAGCAACAACAAAAAATACATAAATAAATACAATACAAAGTTGTTTGCTACCAAATTGGACTGCCTAAAATCATATAGCCTACCAAGCCTGAGCAATGAAGAAATAGAAAATCAGGACAGACCAATAACACACTAGTAGTTTACCTATCTTAGTTACTTTTTCTGTTGCTATGGAAAAGGCATCTTAAACAATAAAGGATTTATTTTGGCCCAAATTTCATTGGCAGAGTGCATATCAGAGAAGTCATGGCAGCAAGAGCATGAGGCTGCTCATTGCATCATAGCATCCACAATCAGGGAGCAGAGAGAAATAAATCTCAAGCCAGTTCTTAGCTGGCTTTCTCCATTTTATACACTTTAGAATCTCTACCCAAGGAATGGTCACACACAGATTGGGTCATTAAGGTAATCCTGGACAACCATACCCAGAGGTTAACCAGACTTAGATACTCCCTACAGGTGTGCCTGGAACATTGTTTACTAAATGATTCTAGATTCTGACAAGTTGACCATTGACATGAATCATTACAATGATGGATTAACTATTAGAAATGAAAATATAAGGAACCGAAGTCTTCAGTAATGGGTTATAATAAACAGTACAATGATTTCTCTGTATAGGAATTATAATCCAGCAACATAGCTGCTCTGGCAAGCGATTTCATCCAAGATGCAGACATGGCATTAATATATATAACTTTGATGCCTCTGGCTGGGCATAGACATGATTTTAGTGCACACCTTTAATCCCAAACAATGGCATCTAATTAAAGGGAAGACAAAGGGGCAGCCAAAGTGACAAATCAAAAAAAGATTTGACAGAATGAGTTAAAGGTAGGATAGGCCCAATTCTCTCAACAAAAGATAGGAAAGAAAAACTACTTAAAGAGCATTGAGGGAGCACAGGGACAGTGGAGATCTGTTTGAAGGTTCAGTTAGGAGGGGGAGAGGAGGGGAGGGGAAAAGAGGGGAGGGGAGGGGAGTGGGAGAAAAAGAATGTGGTGCTTTGAATGAGAATGCCCCACCCCACTGTCTTTGGTACTGAAATATTGGAATACTTGGTTCCTAGTTTATGATGCCGTTTGTCAGAAATTTAGGGGATGTAGCCTTGCAGAAGGAAGCAGAGGAAGCAAGTCTCTATCATTTGTAATAAGTTTGTAAGTTTGACTCATATATTTATATTTATATTTATATTTATATTTATATTTATATTTATATTTATATTTATATTTATATTTATATTTATATGAGAGAGAGAGAGAGAGAGAGAGAGAGAGAGAGAGAGAGAGAGAGAGAAAGTTCTTTGCTTACAGAAGCTTTGCAATTTTATGAGGCTCCATTTAACAATTCTTGATCTTAGAGCAAAGCCATTGGTGTTCTGTTCAGGAAATTTTCCCCAGTGTCCATGTATTCGAGGCTCTTCCCTACTTTCTTCTCTATAAGTTTCAGTGTATGTGGTTTTATGTGGATGTCCTTGACCCACTTGGACTTGAGCTTTGTACAAGGAGATAAGAGTGGGTCAATTTGCATTCTTTTACATGCTGACCACCAGTTGAACCAGCACCATTTGTTAAAAAATGCTTTCTTCCCCCCCCCCCCACTGGATGAT
>NC_034592.1:44279372-44320854 GCF_900095145.1 Mus pahari | reverse complement strand
AAGTGACCATATATGTGTGGGTTCATTTCTGGGTCTTCAATTCTATTCTATTGATCCTCCTGCCTGTCTTTGTACCAATACCATACAATTTTTATCACTATTGCTCTGTAGTACAGCTTGAGGTCAGGGATGGTGATTCCCCCAGAAGTTCTTTTATTGTTGAGAATAGTTTTCACTATCCTGGATTTTTTGTTATTCCAAATGAATTTGCAAATTTCTCTTTCTATCTCTATGAAGAATTGATTTGGAATTTTGATGGGGATTGCATTGAATCTGTAGATTGCTTCCAGCAAGATGGATATTTTTACTATATTAATCCTGCCAATCCATGAGCATGGGAGATCTTTTCATCTTCTGAGATCTTCGATTTCTTTCTTCAGATACTTGAAGTCCTTGTCATACATATCTTTCACTTGCTTGGTTAGAGTCACACCAAGTTATATAATATTATTTGTGACTACTATGAAGGGTGTCATTTCCCTAATTTCTTTCTCAACCTGTTTATCCTTTGAGTAGAGGAAGGATACCAATTTGTTTGAGTTAATTTTATATCCAGCCACTTTGCTGAAGTTGTTTATCAGCTTTCAGAGTTCTCTGGTGGAATTTTGGGGTCACTTAAGTATATGATCATATCTGTAAATAGTGATATCTTGACTTCCTTTCCAATTTGTATCCCTTTGACCTCTTTTTGTTGTCTAACTGCTCTAGCTAGAAGTTCAATACTATATTGAATAGCTAGGGAGAGAGTGGGCAGCCTTGTCTAGTCCCTGATTTTAGTGGGGTTGCTTCAAGTTTTTCTCCATTTAGTTTGATGTTGGCTACTGGTTTGCTGTATATTGCTTTTACTATGTTTAGTTTGGGGCCTTGAATTCCTGATCTTTCCAAGACTTTTAACATGAATGGATGCTGAGTTTTGTCAAATGCTTTTTCAGCATCTAATGAAATGATCATGTGTTTCTTTTTCTTTGAGTTTGTTTATGTACTGTATTACATTGATGGATTTCTGTTTATTGAACCATTTCTGAATCCCTGGGATGAAGCCCACTTGATTGTGATAGATGATTGTTTTGATATGTTTCTTGGATTCAGTTTGAAAGGATTTTATTGAGTAGTTTTGGATCAGTGTTCACAAGGGAGATTGGTCTGAAGTTCTTGTTCTTTGTTTCGTCTTTGTGTAGTTTAGGTATCAGAATAATTGTGGCTTTGTAGAATCAATTGGCTAGTGTCTTTCTGTTTCTATTTGTGGAATAGTTTGAAGAGTATTGGTATTAGGTCTTCTTTAAAGGTCTGATAGAATTCTTCACTAAACCCATCTGGTCCTGGGCTTTTTTTGGTTCGGAGACTATTAATGACTGCTTCTATTTCTTTAGGGGTTATGGGACTGTTTAGATAGTTTATCTGATCCAGATTTAACTTTGGTATTTGGTAACTGTCTAGAAAATTGTCCATTTCATCCAGATTTTTCAATTTTGTTAAGTGTAAACTTTTGTAGTAGGGTCTAATGATTTTTTGAATTTCCACAGTCTCTGTTGTTATGTCTCCCTTTTCATTTCTGATTTTATTAATTTGGATACTGTCTCTGTGCCCTCTAGTTAGTCTGCCTAAGGGTTTATCTTGTTGATTTGAATAGAGACTCTTGAAATAAATTTACACAACTATAAATATAATTTCAGTTGAAAACAAAAGAAAGAAATTCAGAGTCAAAATCCATATTAGTAAAAAAAGAAAGAAAGAAACAACCAGAAAATTAATTCGTTAGCAAAATGAATTCTTATCATAATAAATCTTTAAATAGGTTGAACTGGAAATTCTATTAAATGCAGTTGGTCATTTTCTCTAGACTCTTCTACCTTCAAATTTACCACCATCCTGAAAGTAGAGGGACAATGTAGAAATGTATCAAAACAAAGAGAGTAAGAAAACATACTAAGTGTCTGAAAAAGTCTGAAAACATAATAAGCAAATACACTCATAAAAATCACATTTATAATCATGAACACCTGTATCTGTGTCTTACAGATTAGAAATTAGAAGTTCTTATGTCTTATGAGATAATGTGAGGCTGAAACCAGGGGCTTCCTCCAAAATGAAGTTCCTTAGTGTTCATTTGAAACTAGAAGTGGGTGGGGAGTTCTGAGGGGTCCAGTTGGTTGATATTGTTGTTCTTCCTATGGGGTTACAATCCCCTTCAGCTCCTTAAGTCCTTCCTCTCACCCAGAGATCCCAGTGACTAAAGCACCAACCAAAGAGTATACAGAGATGGATCCATGTCTCCAGCTTCATGTGTAGCATGGGATTGCCTTATTTGGCATCAATGGGAGGAGAGGCCCTCGGTTCTGTTGAGGCTCCATGCCCCAGTGTAGGGTGATGCTAGAATTATGAGGTAGGAGTGGGTGGGTAAGTGAAGAAGCATCCTCTTAGAGAAGAAGGGGAGGGGTGTGATGGTGGGTTTGCAGGGGGGAGAATGGGAAGGGAAGGGGGAACAACATTTGAAAAGTAAATAAATAAAATAACCAATAAAAAAAGAAAAGAAAAAAAACTAGAAGTGGAGTGTAAAGAAAAACTAAGACCATAGGTCTGAAACTGATGCTAGTTTGGGGTATGGATTGGATCCCACAATTAACTCCAAGAATTTGGAAGACCTAACAAAAATAGGGGAAGCTCAAAGAAAAGATTTGTACCCTACTCCCATCAAACCACTGGACCACCTTCCTCAAGGAATGTCTAAATAGAGGCTTTATTTCTCCCCACAATTCACTGTTTGATTCTTATTATCATCCTCCAAATGCATCTGGGTGATGAAGAAAACGTTCACAAACTAAACCTCAGGCGGTCCTTCTCCAATCTTCATTTCTCTCCCCTTTCTTCCGATAGACTTAGCATTGGTCGCTTTCCTTACAGTCATCGCTCTTCAGTAGCCTAGTTTTTCTCTTTCACTTTGGCTAGCTACTTATCTAACTAACAAGCATTTACCTATTTAACAATTTAAAAAAAAATTATCTTGTGAACCCATGGGTATTGTCTTTCTGTCTCCTGATCAGACCCAGACTACTAAAACATTTTTAAAGTTGAACATAACAACAACAACAACAATAACAACAACAACAACAAAAATCTACTACCATCCATTAGAATAAAAATAAGAACAGGTATCAAGTCCTCTGGTCTTCACTGTCTTTCTGCATATTGTTCTATAATTTTCCTTGACCCTTGGATATGTGTGTGTGTGTGTGTGTGTGTGTGTGTATGTGTGTGTGTAGTAGATGTATTAATTAATTCTAGAAACCCTATTATCACTTTTATTCTATGACTTTTTTTGTCAGCCCTGAAGCTGTGTAAATGGTGTTCATCTGTCACAAAGAAGCTTCTTTGAGCTGCAATTACAATGTGAGTATAAAGATTAAGTATTAAGAATATAGTTAGAAATTATGTTGGTTTAGAAAAATGGCAGTAGTAGGTTTTATGACTACTCCAGCCACAGGGCGTTGGCTAGATTTTTCCTGCTGAACAGTTTTCTTAAGTTCAATGAGAGAGCTGTCAGTTACCTCCAAGGCATAAGTGCCAGTGCAATATCATTGGAGATCTCTGTCAGGTCGGTAATTGTTCTGGATTGTAAACTTTACAGCTGGATAAGACTATTGATTTCCTGTTTCCCTTAGCAGCTTGCATAGCACATTAAGATGCTATGAGAGCTAGTCCTGGGGGTGGGGGGAGGGGAGGTTTCCAGGTCAATTCCAGCTCAATTCTTCCAAGTCTTATTTCCAAAGTATGTGTTATCTTTAGCAATGTTCTAGAAGCCAACCAAGAGTGGCGGTAAGAGGTTATATTATTTTGGAAGTCTCTTCAAAGTCATAAGTGGATACTAGAAAATGGTTTTCCTTTGTTTAGCTGAAGCAGAACTTATTTCAAAGTAGAGCTCACATGAAAATGTGATATTTCGATGATGAAGTAGAACTTGTCTCACATAAATATCTGATGATTAACCAGAATTCTCCAGCCTGAGATCCTCCTTGAGAATCGGAGAAGCCATGTTAGTAAAACATTAGCAATAATTACCATAAATAAGAAGGGACCATTCCCATGGTCTACTTGTGTATAGAGTAGTGCGAAATTCTTGGAAAGTCATCTGCTAAACATGGTTTTGCCTATTTCTTGGCAATAAAATAATGCAAAGTTGTACCTAAAGCATCTCAGCCAACTGAAATGGAATACCTTTCTCAATTGTATTTAAATGGTATAGTAAAATGAGAATTAAGAAGAGGTCAACCAAAGAAGAGACGATATGTAGATATTTCACAGCAGAGAGATGACAGGAGGAGCCAGAATACAATGATTCCTTTAAATGGTCATGAAATTGGAATCTTAAGCAATGAAATATTCAAGTTGCTGACCACCACGTTATAAGTATTGGGAATCGCATGAAAACTTGTGAGGATCATTTAAGTACCTGTATCTTGCCAGAGGTCAGTTTGGACAATCAGTAATCGCTCCCTTTCCATGTTTGTTTAACTTTCCTAGTGTCCCACTGATCCATTGATTCTGCCCTGCAGGCCACTGAGTTCACTTTGCAATGAGGAACATGCTGGGAACCTGGCTTTGTTTCCTTCCGCTGACCAGCACCAGGATGTTTTCCTGGAAAGTCAGGTTTCTAGATACTTCAAGTTTCCCCATGGTAGTCCTTAATTACCCAATGAGAAGTTTTATATTTCTTGAAGAATCACCTCCAATCCACAGAGTCCCTGCAATGCTCTTGTGAATCAGACTTGAAAACAAGCTTTGCCACACAGCAGGATCTGTCTGAATGTTGACCAAAAATAGAAAACCTTTTAAAAGACTAGCTGTAACTGGTTAAAGGCATGAAAGTATTAGGATTATTCACAATCTGTTTTCTTCCTTTTAAATTAAGGGTACCCTTGCTGCTGAAACCTATTGAAACCCCGATCCCCTAACGTTTTAGAGGTAACAAGAAGAGTCTGGAGTAAAACACAGATGTTTTCACATGCCTCTGTCGTATCTGAAAACTTAGACAGACACAGACAGCTGTCTAAAGCACTAAGCATCAATTTTAATTGAAGTCTTGGTCCAGAATTGAGCAGAAAAGCGGCACTTTTCTTTTCAGGAACTGTGATTCCTGATTTAGTAGTAATTTCAGTCATGTTAAATGGTGTCTTATTGTCTTGTTTTGTATTGTTCTCTTAGCCACTGACCCTTTTAAAAAAACATAGTAAAGGAATTTTACATTGAAAGGGTCTATTCCTGTTTTCACAGCACAGCTCATGGTAAGGAATGAGTGGTTCTAAGGAGGTTGTGTTAAATCTACAACTAACATTTTCAGTTATTTTTTGCAGAAAATCATTTTAAAAGATAGTGTTTCATAGCTAATTCTTAGAGATCTCTAGGTAATTTCTCATCATCTTCTAGTTTTCACAGTAGTTGTATATGATGATGAGATTAGCCTTGGCAAACAGAAGCATGGCTTCCCATGGCTCAGCTTCAAATATGGAAGTCTCCGGAGGACTTGAGAACCTTCCTCGGGCAGCACCCATGTTCTCTCTACCTGGAAAGATGTAGTCTTTGGTCACGATCACTCAAGTAATGCCAGATATAGTACAGGCTACAGTGTATGATGTTAGGAGAAGTGGGTCATATATGACAGTCCAGAGTTCATACCCACTCTATTTTTATCAGAGATTTCTCCAGGTTTTAGCAAAACCACACAATCATTTTTATACCAGCTCAGAGAAATGGTCCCACCATGTGATTGTTGCTGTTTTCCTTTTAAGTCACAGGAACACTTCCCTCCTAAGGATGCTGGAATGGTGATTTGAAAGTATGGTGAGGGGGGTTTCAAGGAGGCCTAGGGAGAAGAACAAATTAGCTTCCTATATATGAAAACTATGCTTCTGATTGTGAGCAAAAAAAAAAAAAAAAATCTTAGTAAGAACGATGTCAGAAACTCACAGATAAATAAAACATTCTTATGTCTCTATCATATGAACTTGCCCTTCAGCCCTCTTAAATTGATGTGCTGTATTTTTCTTTTCAGAGATACAATCACACTGGAATGGAGTCCTTTCTATAGTTGCTACTCCAAAGTAAACCCTTTTTTTCTTTCAGATATTAGAGATTTACATCACTATTTTAGTAGCTATAGACTATCCCACTAATTGATCCTCATGATTTCAGGAGTCTAACATCTTTCAGTTTTTATTGTCATAACTAAGATGAGGACAATCAGCACTGCATGCATATATTAATTTGATTTCTGTTGTTTTGGTAAACACCATGACCAAAACAAGTTAAGGAGAAAAGAGTTTATTTCATCTTACTGTTCTGGGAAACAGTTCATCCCATTGAGAGAAATTATGGCAGAAAATTAAGCAAAAGAAGGTTAAGGAACCTAGAGTGAAGCTTTTTAGTGGTTTGCTCTTCATGACTTGCTTTAGTATAGCTCCCAGGACCACCTGCCTAGGAGCTACACTGCTCACAATGGTTTGGGCCCTCCCATAGCAATCATTAAGAAACAATTCTGACTGCTCCCCTTCCATCACTCCCATCTCTTCTGCCTGTTCCTTGCTGCTACAGCAGATACCTAGTTAGTCTGCTCCTGTGAAGATTCCATATCCCAATCCATCCTAGAGTACCCGCTGCACTCAGAGCAGTTGATAAGAACCCCCCACATCTACCCCCACCCCCACCCCCACCCCGACGCTGAGTCCCGGAGCTGCTGCTAGGAGCCTGGTGGACTGAGGACCCATCACCCACCAAAACCCCAGCCACCCAAATACCACTCCTGCTGCACTCAGCGTAGTTGGACAACAACTTGACTGCTCCATGGAAGCCCCAACAGCTTAAAGGCCTCTCAGGAGATCTATTGCAGCCATGGCAACAGATCAGCAGTTTTTCTGCCACTGTGAAAAGCCCCCAGTTAGAAGGCCCCACAGGTGGTCTGATATAGCCAGGGCCACAAGCCTACCAGGAGACCTTAAGCAACCCAGGGACAAAAGAGACAGACTCCATTCAGTCACCCAGATCAACAAACACAAGGGATATCCAGATGGTGAAAAGCAAGTGCAATACAAGCCAAAACATGTGGACATCACCAGAACCCAGTTTACCCACCACAGCAAGCCCTGAATATACCAACACACCCAAACATCAAGAATCTGTCTTAAAATCCTATCTCATGAAGGTAATAAAGTCTTTTAAGGAGGATATCAATAACTCACTGAAAGAAATACAGGAAAACACAAGCAAAGATGTGAAGGAATTGAATAAAGTGATCCAAGACCTAAAAGTGGAAGTAGAAACAATAAAGAAAACACAAATGGAGGCAAGCCTGTAAATGGAAAACCTAGGAAAGAGATCAGGAATTACAGATGTAAGTATTACCAACAGAATACAAGAGATAGAAGAGAGAACCTCAGGAATAGAAGATACAGTAGAAGAGATTGACACAACTGTCAAAGAACATTCAAACCAAAAATCTCCTAACCCAAAGAATCTAGGAAATTCAGGATACAATGAAAAGATCAAATCTAAGAATAATCGGAATAGAGGAGAATGAAGATTCCCAGCTCAAAGGACCTGAAAATGTCTTCAAAAAAATCATAGAAGAAAACTTCCCCAACCTAAAGAAAGTGATGGACATAAAGGTACAAAAAAGTCTATAGAACACCAAATAAATGGGACCAGAGAATAAAATCTTCTCATCACATAATTATCAAAACACTAAATGCAAAGTAAAGAAAGAATATTAAAAGCTGCAAAGGAAAAAGATCAAGTAACATACAAAGGTAGATGACCTATCAGAATTATACCAGACTTCTCAACAGAAACTATGCAAGCCAGAAGAGCCTGGTTAGAGGTCATGTAGTCTGTAAGAGAACACGAACACCAGCCCAGGCTACTATACCCAGCAAAACCCTCAATCAACATAGGTGGAGAAAACAAAATATTCCAGGACAAAACCAAATTAAAACAGTATCTATCTACCAACCCAGCTTTACAGAGGATCCTGAAAGGAAAACTCCAACACAAGGAAGATACCTGAACCAAAGAAAGGACAAGATATTAAGCATCTCACAAGAAAGCCAAAAGCAGAGCCACAAGCACATAAAGCCACCTACAAAAACAAATGTGTCAGGAACCAACAGTCCTCTCTCTTTAATATCTCTCAATATTAATGGACTCAACTCACCTATAAAAAGACACAAGCTAACAGACTGGATATACAAACAAGATCCAGCATTCTGCTGCATGTAAGAAACACACCTCAACAACAAAGATAGGCACTATCTGATTGTAAAAGGATGGAAAAGGGTTTTCCGACCAAATGGTCCAAGGAAACAAGCAGGAGTTTCCATCCTAATACCCAATAAAATAAACTTTCAACCAAAAGCTATCAAGCTTGATAAAAAAGCACACTTCATATTAATCAAGGGGAAAATCCACCAAGAGAAAGTCTCAATTCTGAACATCTATGCCCCAAATGCAAGAGCACCAAAATTTAAAAAAGAAACTTTACTAAAATTCAAAACTCACATTGAACTCCACACAATAATAGTGGGAGATTTCAACACCCCACTCTCACAAATGGACAGGTTGTTGAAACAGAAACTAAACAGAGACACAGTGAAACTAAGAGAAGTTATGAACCAAATGGGTTTAACAGATATCTACAGAACATTTTACCCTAAAAGAAAAGAATACACCTTTTCTCAGCACCTCATGGTACCTTCTCTAAAATCAACCATATAATTGGTCACAAAACAGCCCTCAACAGATACAAGAAGATTGAAATAATACCATGCAGCCTATCAGACTACCATGCCTAAGGGTGGTCTTCAATAACAGCAAAAACTACACCTCTGACCCATAATTGTTTCTGTCTGAAAGAATTGCAGGGATGGAAATGGAGAGGAGCCTGAGGAAAAGAAGATCCAGAGACAGACCCAAAGTAGGATACAGCTCAAGGGAAGGTCCCAATGCCTGACACTATTGCTGAGGCTATGGAACAATCACTCAGGGATCTATCATGACTGCCCTCCGATAGACCCGACAAGCAGCTGAATGAGTCAGATGCAGATATTTGCACCCAACCAATGAACAGAAGCAGCTGACCCCTGTTGTTGAATTAGGGAAGGCTAAGGAAGCTGAGGAGAAGGGCCATCCTGTAGGAGGACCAGCAGTCTCAATTAATCAGGACCCCCGAGATCTTTTAAACACTGGACCACCAAACAACATACACCAGCTGATATTAGGCCCCCAACACACATACAGTAGAGGATTTCCAGGTCTGTGTTCATTCAGAGATGACACACCTAACCCTCAAGAGAGTGGAGGCTCTGGGGAGTTTAGAGGTCAGGTGGTGTGTGTGGGGGGGACATCCACATAGAGATGGGGTGGAAGAGGGAGAAGGTATGGGATGTAGAACAGTTGGAGGATGGATGGGGAAGGGCGTGGAATGTAATATGGAGTGTAAAAAATTAATTACAAATAAAATAAAATTTAAAAAGAAATGCAGCTCTACTACTATGCCCACAGACCAGTATGATGAAGGCAATTCCTCAACTGAGAGTCCTTCCTCTCAGATGTTTCTGCTTCGTATCATCGAGAAAAAAATAGTCAGAAAAAAAAATACATTTTGATGTATTTGTCAACTTTTTTTTTCCTGCAAGCTAAATTCTGAGGTGTGAAACTTAAAAATTGAAAGAGATGTACAACTTTAAGTATTTATTAAGTATTTCTCATAGAAAGTCATTGAAACTTAAGAGAGCCTTGAGAGGTGACAGCACGAAGCATTTAAATATCATCAGTTTTGTGCTCCATAGGTCATAACAATTCAACATACCTATCATCTGCATCTTACTGATTTCATCTTCCTTTAAGGCTGAGAGTAATGCCCACACTGAAATCATCCTCATCCTTTTATTCTTGTTTTAGTGAGAAGTTTTTTTTGTTTTAAAGTCAGTAATAGCTGTTATATTGTTATGCATTTCATTTCTCTTATGTATTCATCAGCATTTCTCTACTTAGCCTTAGTGTAATGAATTATTGATTTCTCAATATTGATCTAGTCTATATTTCAATTTTAATAAATCGTATATATACATTCTCCATTATATTGATAAATTTATCTGTGTAAATATTTAGTTTTTTGCTAAGTTTGATGAAAGAGAATGATCAATACTTAGTTTTTAATTATTCAGAATAACTTCTCAAACAAATTCTGAAATTTATGACTCTATAAGATAACTTTGGAGACTTCTTTGTGACCCATGCAAGAAATAGTTAACAATTGTACTAATATATGTTTGCATGTGTAAACTATGAAAATTAAGGTCAATGACAATATTAGGTAGACAACTCTAAATATTTCATATATATATATATATATATATATATATTTATAATTTATATATATTTATAATTTACTGCATTGGTGATTCAATTGAGGAGATGATTAAGTGATTAAATAATGAGCCAAAGAAAATTATTATCTTCAACTATGAAAGAATCTTAGCTGTAACCAGCAAAGCACTTATGGTAGTGACCTCACACATCTGTGCTGATTGGAGCTGACCCAAAGATGAGGCTCTCTTGTAAAAAATACTGTGCTCACCTCTCTGTGTATCTCTAAAGTATTGGCTGCAAAATGTGTATCTTAAAAGTCCTCTTTTATTATAATGTGTAATCAGGTTGTTTCTACATCGATGTTGATTGTCTTAAAATGTAGATATGAAGAGAAGCAAGAGAGTGTGTTGTATATAAAAGAATTGTTTGGGGCTGGAGAGATGGCAGTTTGAAATAAAATGGAAAATGGATGTTATGCTATAGAAATATGACATTACAAATGTTAAAGATAGACAATCAAATGGGTAAGAGCATTTCTTTTTAAGAGCTTTAAAGTCTTCAACAATTATTTAGTTCTTAAACATCTCCATCTTGAAACAAATTTGACTTTAAAAAAAGCACATTGAAATTCCTTGGGTTATATCCCAGGAGCAGGAATAAGGACAGCTTCGGTGGTGTCTTGGTAGCTACTGGCTAGTGAGAAAATAAAACTGGAAATTAACTTTTGTGGAAACTTGTAATTCTAGGTCAAAAAATTAGTACAGAGAGGACCACCTTAAGTTGATCATTATGTTCACTTGAAAAAGATAGGTATTTTTATACATTAAAGAAAATAAATGCAGCACTTTTCTATGTACTAAGTCAGATTGATGGTTAATGGCATAACAAGTCCAGTTGAATGAAAACGTGGTCCAGAAATGTCCTCTTTCCATAATGGAGTTCTTGTGAACTCAGTTGTTCCTCAGCAGTATCCAGGTATTCCAGCAGCTCTTAAATTAATTCTAAGGCTAACCTTGTTAAAGAAAAAGAAAAAAACACTGAAAATACAGCAGCTTGAAACATAAAAGGTACCAAGGGAGGGGAATTTCCCAAGAGGGTGCTGTCTTCTGTGCTCAGCTGGAGAATATCAGCTGATTTACTTCACAGTTTACATTTTAGGAGCATTTTTTTAAAAAAAAAATTCTATTTTATCATATGTAGTTGGGTACTATAAATAACACATTCCGGCAGAAATAAAGGAAAGCAAAGTCAACTCAGAGGCTCTGAGATCTGGTAAAGTTTGCTGTCTGCTTTGTTCTCATGGCAGAATTTAACAATGAAGTATGAAGCATGCTATCAATATGACATGCACTCTCATCCAATAACTGTTATCCTAACAGGGAGAAAGAAAGTAGGATTTTCTTATTGGAAAGTCTCATGAGGTTCTATAGATAAAAGTACTTTAGGATCATCTATTCCATTCTATAATACAGAAATCAGCTGTAGCATTCAGTCTGAATTTTGGAAAGCAGCTGGATGGATCTCTTAAAAACATAGAAGACATGCATCAGTAAAAATGACTAAGAAGTTTTAGTCCATCCCAGCCATCTGCCTCTTGCACCAGAGGGTGGCTTTGTTTACTTTGCAGTGGCCTTGGGAACGGGATAAAGGTCTGACCTGATGCCCGACCCCCTGACAAGTGATGACTTCCTCCCACACTGCTTCCTTGGTGGTTTCAGTTACCTCCAAACTGATTTTCAAAAGTTATGGTATCAAAGTATTATCTAGAGTTCCTCTTCTGTTGCAGAGTCATAAAGATGTTCTGGGGGCTCACAAAGACTCGGAGTAGAAAACAGGATCATCACAGATGTGGCTAAACCCGAAGGCAGAGCTCATCACTGCTGCTACGACTGTCCAGAGGACCACCTGCAGATTCCATCATCTTCACCCACACCCTGAGCCTTGCTGGAAATAAAGGTGGATGTTTCTCAGAACCAAGCCCTCAAAGGACTTTAGCAATGCTTGTGAATGCAGAGAAGAACCTATCAGCCTGGAGAGGCATTATGGTTCTTAGTTGTTTAATGTTAAGACTTACACATCTCTGTTTAACTTCTTGATACCATTGCAATTAAAACAATTCTTAGGTAAGTACAAGTTTCAGCAAAAATTAAGGGTAACAGATTGAAGTCTATCATATTTATTGCATTAGAGGGCATGTCCTTAGTGGGCTATTTTTTTGTTAAGTAGAACATTCACTATTAGTTACAGTAGTTATTTCCTTTTACTTCTATAGGTAACTAAATATGTACTTTGCAAGATGTTTGGCATCTTTTATGAGAAAAGATAAAAGTCTAAAAGCCGTTGATAAGCAAAGTTTTGAGCTGTATGACTGAGGTAACTTGCTTCAACCATAATCAGCTTAGTTCATGTTCTATAAAACCCTTTTCTGTTTTTCCTTTGCGATTTCTCCGATGCTACTTTCCCACAATTAGAGGTACCAATTTTTGGATGAATTTTAACCCTCTGTTCTTTAGAGGATAAAAAACTATAAATTTAGACAGCAACTGCACCTTTAACTGCATTTTTGAAACATATTAACCGATATTCCTTGTCACCAAATGAAAATTGACAGCTTAAATAAGTCCATGCTTGCTTGCTCCAGAGGGGATTCAAGATGAAAAACAATTCTTAAGCGATTTTCTGATTTAGAAGCTGAGACTCTTAGAACAATGGAAGCAGTTTTGAAGAACGTGAAGTATTTGAAAAAAAATGATGATTTTTAAGAAATTCTTCTTGATCCAAACTCCGAAGGATGGGGAATAGGTGTTAAGCTTGAGAGAATCAAGACACCTTTAGATACACTGTAGAGTTCCTCCCAATAGAGTCTGTGGGATGTGAGGGAGAAGCAGAGCTGCAGAAGTACTTGAGAATCTAAGAACCGATAGAAGTATGCTTTGGTCCTCTCCTGGAACTAGAAAGAAGGCAAGGTTCCATGTACAATTAGCCATGTGACTGACTGGTCAGGTGAATCCATGGACTTGGTCATACTGTCAGAAGGTCTGTGGAATTCTTTCACACAGCAGGCAGAACACTCAGATAGTATGAGGACCCTAAAATTAAGATAACAAGGACCTTCAAAAACTATTGAAAGCTAAATGGAGTAATAGTTTCCTGTGTGGATACCAAGAGATGGTGGATAACTAAGACCAGATACAAACTTAATTTCTTGAGGTCATCAAACTATTTTGATCTCAGGAGCTTGTATATAAATCTAGGGCTAGCAGGAGCCTAAAGTAAATATGAATCTGTCCTATTCATATGCAAGCGTTTATTCTTCTTGTATATTATAGTACAAAGGTTAAATCTAATAAGGGAAACATGGTGGTAATAGGCTACACTGCTTTGGCTCCTGGCAGGTTCCATGCATACACCTGCCCAAGAGCTATCTGGGTTCGAGAATGGAAGACACACCACGCGCGCGCGCGCGCACACACACACACACACACACACACACACACACACACACACCAGTTAATTTTAAGATGCCTTGATTAGCTCAAAGGCTGAGCAATTCTAATCCTCCCCGCAGCTAGCACACATTTCTCTCCTGTAATCCTGATTTAATACCCTCTAATTCTATATTTTATTTTTGTTGCCCTGGCTCCTTCTGGGTGGCTCCCTAGTCTTCACTGTCCAAGAGGCTTCCGAGCAGCCCTTTTGGGGGAATCATTCCTTCTCACCTACATTTCAGATGATTTTCCTTCAGCAGCTCTAAATCTGATCCATCTCCCTCCAAACCATGGCGCTTCTGTCTCCTGTTTCCAGTTCCTAACCCACACAGATCTAAAGGTCCCGCCTGTCTCCCTCTCCCCAACCATTGGCTATATGGCAATTCTTTATTACCAATCAGAGCGAGCTGGGGGCAGGCTTCCTTTAGGCTATATTTGGGATGCTGCAAACTGGTTTTTTGGGTAACACAATTAGCAAAAGAAAACCAGCCACTCTAGGGAAAGAGTAATTTTCATTAGTGTGGATTTGGCCAGTTTTTAATCTAGACTTCATTCCTGTGTGTGATGTCTTCTCAGATTTATATAAATCTCACCACGGGAGTAGAGCAAGTAACATCAGCCAGGGAGTGGGTATGTAATGGTATGTAATGGCTAAGAAGGTGACTTTCGTTTTCCAGCCAGATAGAAATTGAAGCCCATCTTGTCATTTAATATTCAAAAAAATTGTGATGTGATAGAGTAATATCAATGTGTCAAAAATATCGTTTTATAGCAGAGTTCATTTAACTAATACGTTTGAGGTAAAAACTCTAATCCAGTGTATATTCTATTCACATAAAAACAAGTGTGACTATAGAATTCATTATTTTATGACTCAGAAAAAAATTTAGGATAAAATGAAGACAATTCATGATTCTACCAGGACAATGGGCTCATGCTATGTCTTATAGTTACCCTGACTCTGTATAACCTGGAGCACAGAGATCGTATCTATTTTAACAGCTGACTTTGTCTGCTGTCATGCATCTGACCCTGAATATGTCTTTATTATGGGTATTGGCTTTCTGGAATAGTCTTCCTATTCATGATATGGAATGGGCAGACCCCAGCTCCTGGGAAGACTCCATCACCGATTATTCCTATGATCACAGCCAAATCCCAGAACTTCTGAGTCTTAGGATAACGTGGTTTGTATCAGTTGCCTTTCCGGTAACACTCATTCGATTGCATTTTGTTCACCTCACTCCGTGCCTTCAGTGTTGTCAGCAATACTACTTTCCCAGATCTCAGGGCATGGTCTTCATCTCCTGGTTCTCTAAATTTTTGTCAGAGCCCACCATCCATGCAGTCGTCAGCTTCACCTGCTATGGAACATCGGCCTTAATGTTCACTTATCATCTATTAGCTTCTAAGCTTATTATTAAAATTCCCTAAAATATGAGCATTTCTATAAAGATGGGAATGCCTTACTATTTTATCCTTTTTAATCATCAAACCAAAGAAACTGCAGCCATCAAACTCCGGTGCCATCTCCTTTATTGGATGTGATAACGTTGCTGGGTAGCTCTCAGTGTTCAGGTGGGGATTCATGCATGAAAATGTCATTTTGCATAACAATAATGTCAAAAACATAACTCTGAAAAGGTCCATCATAGTTATAAAATTCAAGCAGAGGATTGATACATT
Source organism: Mus pahari (assembly GCF_900095145.1). Lineage (NCBI taxonomy): Eukaryota > Metazoa > Chordata > Mammalia > Rodentia > Muridae > Mus > Mus pahari. The sequence continues at coordinate 44,305,324 of NC_034592.1, read as the reverse complement.
ATCTTTTAAGAATTCCAAAAATGCTTTGTGATTTCGCATTGTATAATATCTCTGACAAGACAGGAGATGAAAGTATTCAGTTTAAGTACACAGGTGCAATCCAATCCCGGAGCTCTGCTTCTGAACTCCTGCTTGTTTTAGGTAAAGGTCACCAAGAAATGCTCCTTCGGAAACTTCAGATATTAGAGGAAAATATGGCAATATTGGGGTGAGTGACCTTTGTGCTGATCACTCTGTCAAGAATCCATAAATACGGGCACCTGAGAAGAGACTTCTGTATTCACACATTTCCAGGACAAAATTCAATGTTTGGAATTATTGTCAGCTGTATTTTATTTGACAAATGCAGGCTCCAGGACATCAATATTTAAAGCCCTTGATATCATACTGTCTTGATAGTAAGGAAAAACACTGCCCTCCTTCCTTTCAGCCTAAGGAATATTTGAAAGGCAGTGGTCCCACATACTGATGGGGTTAAAATCCTAATTCCTCACTCCTCGTCCCCCTTGATTTTGTGCTCCTGTTTATCAGGGAACAGCATTTGAAAGTTAATAATAACATAATTTAGAGCAATAATTACATTTTTTCTCAATAGCTGTGGGAAAACACTGAGTTGAATAATGAGATAAAGATGAGCGTCCAAGTCTTAACAGGACATTAATCAACATATTAACTGTGTGGGCAAACTGATTTGAGGCTATTATAGCTTAATTTGTCTCAAAATCATTATTTTTAGTGTATTATATGATGTAGTTTAAAATACACATTGAGCTGGTCATAAGCATTAGCTTGCAACAGAATAGAGGCTACCCCTTATCATTTTGTGACTTATCCCTTTTTTATAGCACACAGTAAAAAATCGATATTCCGGAAACTTTGACATTTTTCAGCTGTGTTCAGACAAAGCTAAATTAGTTATATAATCTCTCCACCTAAATTCTGTTTTAGAAACAGAAACTGTGTATTTTTATAATCCTGAGTGCCAATATGTACTTATAATTCATTGTTGCTTTAAAATATTTCACAATGAATGTTTAAATGCCACTGAAGTTCCTATAGATAATAATAATTTCCAAACTCATGAGCCTTTGACCAGTTGTAGATGACAGAAATTCAATTCCAAATGGTAGGCCTTCACATACCAAACTTTAGGTCTCTGGATACCAAAAGTCATCCAAAGAATTCAGCTGCACTCCTCAAATACCTTTCAGGAATCACTCTTAACTGCACTCCCAACATACACATTCCTTTCCTGACTAGGCTCAGATATAGGGGAAGGAAAAGATGTGTGTGTGTGTGTGTGTGTGTGTGTGTGTGTGTGTGTGTGTGTGTGTGTGTGTGTTATCTAGATATTATTGTTCATTTTCTGATTACATAAATGTAAACTAGTCAATTTTAAAATCTACTTCTCTGGAGTAGGTTTGATTTAATAGTGAAGTAGATGTCTATACAAGGACAGAATTGTCAGTGCTTTAAAGGAAAATGATGTGAAGAGGAAGGGAAAGAACAGATTGACAAAAATAATGAAGATGAAGAGAGAAGAAAAGAGATGGCCAGAAAGAGAAGAACGGGAAGAAAGAACGTATAGGAGAGGAAAGAAAAGGAACAGGAATTTTGAGTTGGAGGATTCAATTGTGGGTAAAATATGGAAGAATTTGGGCACATTAAGAAAATTAAAAGCAAAAGTATCACTAGAAAAAGGTGAAAACAGTAAACCAGGGGCTTTGCAAACAAGATGACTGAGGACTTTCTTAGGACAGAATGTGTCTACCATTTTCTTCATTCTTTTTTATTCCTTTCTTTCTTTCTTCATTCATTCACTTCAATACTGCTTTTCTTCTGGATTTTTATTGTGTTCCCAAAGGTTTTCTTCTTCGCATCTTATGTAGAGATATCTAATCTTGCTGAATTTCGTTCACATTCATTCTTTAATTGCAGAGAACACATTAAGACACATCCAGGGTATGTTGCCACTTAGTACCGGATTAATATTTTACAATCCAAACTTGCTCTCCATAACTTCTTTCCCAAGGATACCACTGCTTCTTCACAATACCCTCCCCCCCACAACATCACACATTTTCTTCAAAATTACTATGAGTAAAATCTGATTTTCAGCTCTTACTACTAGTCTTATCTATTAATACTAAATGAGTGAAAACTGACAAACCCAAGGAATTGCTCTGGGATTTGGAGACTGAGGAGGGAACAAATCAGAATAGCTCCCTGTGAACAGTGAGGGCAAGAGTGTACCATAGCAAGAGTGCACAGAGCTAACGTAAAATCCTTTGCATTTTGAACAAAAGATTTTCAAGTCAGTGAACTTAGACTAGGGGCATGGGGAAAAGAAAAATTTTGAGCAAAAGAATCCAGGCAGAGGAAAGCATCCATGAAGAGACCTAGGATCAACTGGAGTGAGGTCATGTTCAGGAAATAACTGCAGCTGCAATGTGGTAAAAATGAGGTTTGAGCACAGAAGAACATGAAGTCATGGATCCTGTAGGATGTCGTTTTCATCCTGGGGAAACTGGAAAACTCTTGATCAGGTCTCAAACTGGGCTGTGGTATGATTTCATTGCTCCAGAATACCAGGGATCAAAAGGGGATGTTTGAAAATTGAGAGTGGGTTAAGTGTCCCACCAACACTGCTGGTTGGTGAATCAAATGAGACCATGTATGGAAGAAATGGGGAACCCATTACAACTAGTAAGTAGGGAGGAGGATTTGAAGGGAACAACTGCTTCTACTGGGGTAAATGCTACAACCAAAAGCATCATGGGTTGGGGAAAATATTTGATGTAAATCTTACAATCCATCCTCCAGGTAAAGCCAAGACAGGAAGCTGGAGCAGGGTATAAAGCAGAGAGCCCAGGAGCTGGTTCCCTCTGACTTGCTCAGCTATCTTTATATGCAGACCAGAGCCAACCTCCAGGGCTGGCACTTCCCACAAGCCTGTTGTCAAGTGGAATCAATTTCTTTACTGAAGTTTCCTCTTGCCAGAGTTGTCTAGGTTTGGGTCATGTTGATGAAAACTAATGTGCATGTTTGAACAGAATGGTGTTAAGCAAACTGAGAAGTGAAAAGAGTGAATGTTTACACTGATTTGAGGAGTTTGCTATTAAGGGGGAAAGAAATAGAAATGGATAAAAAACAGAGGTGGAATAAAAGTGTTTATAAGATGGACGATATAAAGACTTATTTCTAATAGATGATATCCAAGGAGAAAGGGGAGCAAAGGTGTGGAATAGAAAGGAAAGACCACAGGACTAATAGTTTACAGGCATAGGAAAGAATCACAAGAGTGTTATGAGATTAGCCTCAGATGGGAACATCATAGAATGTCCCTCATTGTGTGTGTGTGTATGTGTGTGTGGGGGGGGGGGATAGGGTAGACTATGTGGGTACAGATGTCATAGGAGAGAAACTAAAGTGATGTTTTTGTTGAAATCGTTGTACTGTTTCTACCTGTTCTCTCAGCAGAATCTGCCTGGGAGAACTATTTGCCTTGCATCACATTGTAACTTGAGTGAACAAGAAACTTTTATTTTTGTTGAGACTGAGATTGGGGGGGGGGGGGCTGCTGTTGGTTAGATTAGCTAATGTTGATGACCTGAATACCTGCCTGTTAAAATTATACCTATTTCCTTATTTGGTGTAAACACCAACTTAAAGGATTATCCATGTCTTCCCTAGTTCCTAGTTCGTCGTTTGACACCACTTCTAAGCTAACATGTGCCACATCTTTCAACCTCTACTTTATAAACTCTATGCTTTCATAGTGGCCTTTCACTGTGGCCTTTTCCTACCATAAATAATTGTTGAATAAATGAAAGAGGGGAAATTAGAATGTGTTTCATAAGATTTAGAGTTATACTAATTTATTCTATTTTTGCTAGTTCCTTCAGAAAGGAGTACTGGATGAGAAGAATGTCTTTGTTCTTATGGCGAAGTGTGTACAGGCACTGAGAGACTCTGATGAGCTTGCTTCCTACACAGTGATAGAAAACCATGCTCACTGAGTCAGGTGATAGGGTTTTTGTTTGTTTGTTTTGTTTTGTTTCTTGGCAGTCCACAGTGCTGTATTTCTGCAGTTGGCAATGTCGCTAAGCAATGCACACCCTTGTTGGAGACCTTTGAGCTGACATTTGCCTTTGCCCAGATAGGCCACTGAGAACACAAGGCAATGTTTTCAAAAGCAATTTTATTTTTTCACATCTGTAGAATACATCACAATCAATGAGAGCTTGTTCATAATGAAGATACTGTTAACTAGGAGGGCAATCCAGGAGTTTTGAGGGTATGCGCATAGCCATTCCAGGCTCTGATTAAAATATAATCTTTTTAGAAATGTTAAATGTGCTCCTAGGTGTCAGAAGATGGAGGAGTTAGACTCTCAAAAATATGTGTTTTCCACCTACCATACTTTCTCTATAAAGTAGTGCAGATAGGGGCTAAAGAAACAGTTCAGGACTGGGGCATTTACCTAGGGTGTATGGGGCTCTAGGTTTAATCCCAGCACTGGAAAAAAGCAGGAATACAAATAATGCAGTTAGGATCACAGGTTACCCAAGAAAAGGATATGGTCAAGTTATTTAGTTTTCACTTCTCCTTTAGTTCATACTAAATACTTGCTTCAACCAGCCCCTGGGATGCTCCAAATTTGAGAGAAATTTTGAGTGGTGGGTAAAACAATTATCCTAACGAACACTCAAATCATTTTTGTGCATTTCTATTTCTCCTTTTTCTGTGCCCTACCCTCTCTGCCTCTGTGCCCTCCCCTTTATCTGTGTCTTTTTTCTTTTATTAATCACTGATGCACCTTTGTCATGTTACTTGCCCTCGAAAGTAAATTTGTATTTACCCCAGATAGAGAGGGCAATGTCAGACCATCCAAATCCAGTTCAGTGAAACACGGAGCTTTTCAAGGTTCTTTACAGTAAGGCACTGTGGTCCCGAGAAGCCCTGCTCCCAGCAAAGGTGATAACCCATTAAACTAACACAGGTGTTCCCCCTCTACTCTCTACTACCACTGGAGCCTCCTCCCCCTTCTCCTCCTCCCTTCCTCCTCCCCCAAAGTCCTTTATTGCATATAGAAGCTCTGGAAGGAGGTGGTTGAGTCTTGTGAACTTCTTTGAGATTTCATGGCCTTCACTGCTCCTCCATCAGAACTGTCCTACTGGACATTGTGTTAGCTATGCCATCACTATCACACAGAAGGGCTTCCAAGGGCTTCCGGTTTCAAATACTGTTTCCCAGGCTTTCAATTATCCTTATCTGAGTACAAGCATGCCAGGCACCAGATCATGTTAGTGTAACCAGTAAACTCTTCCAGGACCCTCTAAATTTAGGCTCACTCTGGCCATACTGTGACTAATACTTTTTCAAGGCCAGATTATCCAGATCAATCTAGACTAAGTACCAAAGTTAACATTTAAATATGGGAAGAAGATGCTGATTCCTTCCACACTGAACTACATGGATATTTATCAATCTTTACTGTTCTATAATTTATTTGCTAACAGATATGTGTGTGTATAACTAAAGTTAGTTTGTTGATGTAGCCAAAATGTGTATTTTGTTATAACCTCATAGATCATGCAATCCATTTTATATCATTGCTTTATATAAAATGGTTTCCAGACTGTGTAAATGATCTGTGATCTCAGTAGTAGCACTCTGCAGGTGGGTACTTAGCAATGCTAATGTCAGAAGTCAGACAAACTAGATATCAAAGTAAGGCCTCATACTTCCGCTGCCTGCAAACCTAGCTATGGTTGTATATCTCAGGCTACAAAAGAAAAGTGATGTTCAGAAGTTGACAAAGTGACCTTTTATATAAGACACATGGAGGAATAATTCAAATACTTGACATTAGAATCAAAAGTTGAAGCAGGAACACATCTTAAAAAGCAACCACCCTCATAGAACTCGTACCACTAACTTTTGTAATTTCTTCTCTGTTGACGTGTACAATGGTGTATGTCTTTAAAGGTGTAATAGAAAATGTAGTGTGTCCTAAAGTGATTAGCAGACGTTACTAGTGCAGAGTTACAAACTTCATCGTGGTATCTTCATACATGCAGACACTATACCTCAATCACATTCCCTGTCCTTCTCCCTGCTTTGTCTGCTCTTCTCACCCCATCAGTCTCTTGTAGAGTTTTCATTGGTTGAAATATTTAATAACCTACAGTGCTGTTCCACTGAGGCTCGGAGAGCATCTGATTTTGTGATTCTCATTGCTAACTTGTCTTTTGTTGGTTTCCCTTCCTTTCCAAACTCCTCACCTTTCCATGCAACTCTATAATGTTTCCACCAAATTTTGAGCATGTTAATATAGATAGCTCCTAATGTGAACCTTCTCCAGGTGGCTTCCTAATCTGATTGTTAAAATGAGGTTATTTTTTTTTCCCTTGGGTCTGTGTTTATGTATTTCTGATTATAATACATTTGATGACAGGTATTCTATATAAGACATTGATGAAACAAAGGTAAATGATATTTATGCATACATATGTACATTTCAATCAGCTTTCAGTTCTCTCTTCAGATTTGTGCCAAACCAGGAAGTTTCTTTTACATTATTTCCTACCTGTTAGCACAACATATTCTGGTTTATCATGAGAATGGCTGGATTATGGTGGGCCAGATAGGGTCATGCCCTGTCCACGCAGCAGAAACAAATATGGCAGGTGGTATGATCTTTCCTTGCCACACTGGACCTTCCTAGCATTTACTTATTGGTACATATTTTCCCATAAATACATTTTCTGATGAAGTTTCTAGATAGCTTTAGACATATGGCTGAGAAAAAAAAAAAGAGAGTTTGAAACAGTTGATATCTGTGCTGAAATTCTTGCTCTTCTACTTGCACAAGCTTTAACTGTATTTCATGATGAAGGGGATCCTTTTTCTTCTTAAGTCCCCCAAATGTCCCTGACATTCCACCCTGACTCATCATATATATCAGTGAATATGAAATAAACATCAATGAGACATGAGACATTAGCAGAGTGTTATAGAAATGAATTCACATTGGACATCTAAGTGTCTTCGACAAGCTTTAGAACACAAGATCATATGAAGAACAATGCAAGTCAGGAGCAATGGAGCTGCGTGGTAGGTGGTAGAACCCTAAGTAAAATAAATCATGATACCTAAAGGTCATCTCTGAGCATCCTTAGAAATTGAACTATATAATGTTTGATATGTCTGCATGATAAGATAGGTAATTTACTTCTGTTTTAGTTATAAAAGATTAAAAATCCTAATAAGCTAAAAACCATTGTTATTAAAATTATGTCACTTCACTACCAATTTTTATTAATATGGTGCTAACACTCTAGTAAAATGTAAGAATTTTTAAAAATATGTAATATTGCGGGTGAAATTGTGACAGTTCTTCTTAAAGCAAGTCGGGAAAACTGTCTTCCAAATGTGTCCTATGCCTGGTAGTTCAAAATGGACAGCAAGATGAAATTCTCTGATTTACCTTATTTGAGAAAATGTACCTGAAGTTTTGAATCAAAAGAAAAGGCCATTTTCTGCTGCTGAATGTGTATTACTTTGGAATAATATAAAAGCCAAGGAGTCTTTAGAGTCTGTATTTCACTGAGCCTTCAAATATAGGAACTTTGCATAAGAATAGCATAAAAGGAAAATAGCATCTCTTTTGAGTCAACGTGAAACATACTAAAATCCAAGCCACAAACACTGAAGTCCACATGCAATAGCAAACAGAGGCAGCTGGTCTACGTGAATCTGTGCATTTGATCCCCATTATTACTCCTTGCAAATATGCCTGTAACATTTGACAATTTTATTCTTTTTTCTTAATGTATCACTTTTTGACAATTTCAAACATGTATTTAATGTATTTTGAGCTTGAAAAGTCCCTAAACCATTCCATTCCCCTATTCTCCCACAGAATTGCTTCCTCTGTTCATTGAGATCACCTCCTACTTTCATGCCTTGCTGTTAGTCCCTACTGGGTTTAATTAGGCTACTTGCCTAAACATAGATGGCGTGTCATCTCTTTTCTTCTTCTGAATTTCTTGGTTAGCCCCACTATAGCTTGGGATTTACTTTGTGTATTCACAAGCCCTGTATTTCAAAAAACAGAAATGCCATGTGGTTATGTCATTCTTATGTTCTATTTGGTTAGCTGTGTGATTCTAATGTGATAAGAAAAACCTAATACAGCATCCATTGGTTTGAGCAAATATGAATAAGCATTAACAAGATCAAGATAAATATTTGTTGTTAAGATAAAAAAAAAAAGTTTTAAAGCTGGACCCATTGTTATCATCGAGGAATGGTCAAGACAACTAGTTTATTTCCTGTCTTTTCTCTTTTTGAGAGAAATAAGCATTAGACAAGTTAAGAAAACTAAAAACCTGAAGATGGCTGCACTTCAAACTCCACTGTGCTTTAAGTCTTCTTCCACGTGTAAAGTGATTTAGCACTAAAATAGATTGCCCCTAACATCAAGAATTACCTAACAGAGCCTTTTGCTGATCATCTTCAATAAAGCAAAACTCCACACAGCCAACTATATAACCTAAGTAAGCAACTCGTAGGTTAAAAGAAACATTGATTAAGAGCTCTATGTAAGGAGAAATTATGGTATTCAGAAGTCACACATAGATGGGAATTGGTCTCACCAGTGAACAGTTAGGGGATCATACTGAATAGATAGGGGATTCAATAGAAAGAACAGAATTTTCTCACATTAGTAATGGAACTAAACCAAATGGAGTTCTCTTAATATAAATAAAAAGGTGTTCAGCCTTTGTACATGGAAATCTATGGGAGTCTACCAACATGTTGGACCAGATCCATAACTATCCTGGAATACACATTGAGGGTTCTGGGTTGGACACACCTGAATTAGAGTAATATGTATGAAAAAAACTTGAAAGAATATAGCTGTTCCCAAGAAAACCAACTGCCTGACGAAACAAGTTCCAGCATCATTTAATCAAATACTATCAACTCTATTATTCAACAAAGTAATAATATTAACTTCCAGTATCTAGTTAAAATTAATAGATATATGAGCAAGTAGCTATGACCTGAAGTTAAGACACACAAATATGAATAGAACTTGAAAGAGTGATGGAATTCTTCAGGCAGCATGCGTTATGAGAAATTACATTATACAAATAAATAACATATTTGAATTAATGTATAACATTATTAAATATTCAAGAATTCAAAGAAGTAACAAACAAAATATATGCAGAATTAAAGATAATGATAAGAAATTTAGTGGAACTCCAGAGCTGGGAATTCACCTGAAAGAAGTTCATGAGGTATATGTAATAGCAGACTAGACACTCAGCTCTGGTATGTGCAACCCAAACACTGCAGGATAAATCTGGCTACCTGCTGGATAGCTGGCCAAAGAATGCTATGAATGTGGCTAACACAAACCTTAACCTCACCGAAAACATTGTAAGCCTGCTCTCTGAAATTTCCTCCCTTCACCTCTTCCAATGCCCCAATACCATGTTCTCTGTCCATCTCATGGCCTCTTTTTCTTTAATTCTTATTACTACATATATGAGTAAATCATGAATCTAAAAATAAAACTTAATGAATCTGTTTACTGTTACTTGTATGTAACACTACTTGTGTGATTTCAGAGCTGGCCAACTGGAATTGAATAAACTATTAGGGGGCCGATCATAGGAGTGACTATCTCTGTAGTCTTTAGTTCCCTAGAGTTCTTTGTCTACAGATAGAACCATGAGATTTTCCCCTTCACAACAGTATTTATACTGGTGTGATAACTGTTCACATCTTGCTAGGAAGACATTATATTGAGATACCATGTATGCCTTTCCTGTCATTTTTAGGAGGCATAATCCACAATCTCCTGTCATCTGGCTCTTATAATCTTCATACCCCCTCTCCTGTGATGTTCCCTGGACTCCAGATGCTGAAGTTCTGCTGTACAACTTCATGGGAATGGGCATCCCATGATCAATTATCCTGGAAATTTGAGTGTCATAGAGTAAAATCAGGAAAATGGGCAATACAAGAGAAGCAGATAATGTGATACAAGTGATATAAAGGGGGAAATGAGAAAAATAGGGAAGAATGGAAAGAGAAGTCAATACAGATGGAGAGGGAGAGAACAGAGGAAGATAACACTAATGTTCTTTAAAACAGCCATAGGAATCATTATTTTTCCTTACCTAAAACTAAATATGACACATATAATTGTATGTACATATATGGGTGTATGTATGTATTAATTCTCTACTACTGTAGTAAGACACTATGACAAAGGTAAATTCTAAACGGTAATGGCTCCACAGAGTTAGAGATGGCGACAAGATGAAGACATGGGGGCAAAAAGATCCGAGAGAGCCAACATCTTCAATCATAAGCAGGAGAGAGAGCAAGGTTCCAATGCTTTGGTTCCTCATACCTGATGTGGCCCTTTAAAAACCAACAGACAAACAAACCATCTTGTCCCTCCAGTTGTTTCCATCATCAGGTATTCTGTCTGGGTCATGAAAAGTAATGTCCAGAACTTATTTAAAGGGTTGCTTTAGTTATCCTGTTTTTTAGTTGTTTGTTTGTTTGTATGAACTTGAGAATTTCTCTTTCAAAGTCTGTGAAAATTGTGTTGGAATTTTGATCGGCATTGCGTTGAGTCTATAGATGGCTTTTGTAAGATGGCCATTTTTACCATGTAAATCCTACCCATCAATGAGCATGAGATCTTTCCATCTTCTGGTACTTTCTTCAGTTTCTTTCTTCAGGGAACTAAAGTTCTTGTCCTGCAGATCTTTCACTTGCTTGGTTAGCATTACACCAAGATCTTTTATATTATTTGTGGCTATTGTAAAGGGTGTTGTTTGCCTAATTTCTTTCTCAGCCCATTTATCATTTGTATAAAGGTATGCAACTGATTTTTCAGTTAATTGTGTGTCCAGCCACTTTACTGAAGGGATTTATCAGCTACAGAAGTTCTCTGGTAGAATTTTTGCAGTAACGTATGTATACTATTATATTATCTGCAAGTAGAGATCCTTTGATTTCTCCCTTTCCAACTTGTATCTCTTGATCTCTTTTAGTGGTCTTATTGCTCTAGCTAAAACTTCAAGAACTATATTAAAGAGAGATGAAGAGAGTATATGCCTTGTCTTCTCCCTGATTTTAGTAGAATTGTTCTAACTTTCTCCCCATGTAATTAAATGTTGGCTATTGGCTTGCTGTATACTGCCTTGTGTTTAGGCATTCACCATGTACCCCTGATCTCTCCAATACCTTTACATGAAGATGTGTTGGATTTTTGTCAAAGCATGTTTCAGCGTCTAATGAGGTGACCATGTGATATTTTTTTCAGATTGTTTATATGGTGGATTACATTAATGGATTTTTATACATTGAACCATGCCTTTATCCCTAGAATGAAGCCTACTTGATCATGATGGATGGTATTTGTGATGTGTTCTTATATTTTGTTTGCCAGTATTTTGTTGAATTTTTTTGCACAAAACTTTGTAAAGGAAATTGGTCTAAAATTCTCTGTCTTTTTTGAATCTGTATGTGGTTTAGATATCAGTGTGAGGTTTGCAGTGTTCTTTCTGTTTCTATTTTCTGCAGTAGTTTGAGGAGCACTTGTATTATCTCTTATTTGAAAGTCTGGTATAACGCTGGGCTAAAACTATCCCACCCTGGGGAATTTTTGGTTGGAAAACTTTTGATGACTATTTCTGTTTGCAAAGGACTATTTAAATTGTTTATCTGATCTCAATTTACCTTTGGTAAGTGGTATCTATCAAGAAAATTGTCCATTTCTTTGAGATTTTCCAATTTTGTGAAGTATAGACCTTTGAAGTAGGACTTAATGATTCTTTGGATTTCCTTACTGTCTGTTGTTATGTCTACCTTTCACTTCTGATTTTGTTGATTCTTTGTATGGTTCTCTTTGTTTCTAATTTCATCCCTGAGTTTGATTATGTTCTGCATAGTACTCTTCTTGGGTGTGTTTGCTTCTTTTGTTCTAGAGCTTCCAGGTGTGCTGTTAAGTCACTAGTGTAAGATCTCTACCACTTCTTTATGAGGTACATAGTGCTGTGAACTTTCCTCTCAACATTGCATTTAGTGTGTCCTATCAGTTTGGGTATGCTGTGCCTTTGCTTTCATCACCATCTGTGATTTCAAATTGTACTACAAAGAAATAGCAATAAAAACTGCATGGTATTAGAAGAAAAACAGGCAGGGTGATGAAAGAAATTGAATGGAGGACCCAGAAATAAATCCATCTACAAACACTTCATTTTTGATAAAGAAGTAAAGAAAGCATCTTCAATAAATGGTGCCACTATTTGGATATCTGCATGTAGAAGAATGCATAGATCCATATTTATCAGCCTGCACAAAGTTCAAATACAAATGGATTGAAGACTTCAATATAAAACAAGATATACTAAAACTAATAAAAGAGAAAGTGGCACATATCCTTGAACACATTGTTATAGGAGACAATTCCTAAACAGAACACCAACCACTTAGGCACCAAGATCAGCAAATAGTAAATGGGAGCTCATGAAACTGAAAAACTTCTGTAATGCAAAGGACAGTGTTAATAGGACAAACCAGAAGTCTACAGAATGTGAAAAGACCTTCACCAACCCTACATCCAACACAGGGCTAATATCCAAAATACATAAAGAATTCAAGAAATTAGACACCAACAAACCAAATAACCCAATTTAAAAAGTGAGATACAGAGCTAAAAAGAATTCTCAACAGAGGAATCTGTAATGTCCAAGAAGAAATGTTCAGTGTACTTAGTCATCAGGGAAATGGAAATTAAAATTACTCTAGTATTCTATCCTATGCCATCCAAAACTCAAGGGACTGCACATGCTGACAAGGATATGAATCAAGGGGAACCCTCCTCCATCACTGGTGGGAGTACAAACTTGTAGAACCAGTCTGGAAACCTATTTGGAAACCTAATTCAGTTACCTGAAAATTGGGAATAGTTCTACCTCAAGATGCAGCTATAACACTCCTGGACATATACCCAAAAGGTGTTCTGCTGTGGACATATAGCTAAAAGATGCTCTGCTGTACCTCAAGAATACTTGTTCAACTATGTTCATAGCAGCCAAAAAATGGAAAACAACCTAGATGTCCCTCTACTGATGAATGGATAAAGAAAAAGAGGTATATATGCAATGGAATAATACTCACCTATTTTTTCTTTTTTTTATTAGATATTTTCTTTATTTACATTTCAAATTTCTTTACTTACATTCTCTTTCCTAGTTTCCTCTGAAAATCTCCTATCCCCTTCCCGCTCCTCCCCAAGCCACTCACTTCTGCTTCCTGGCCCTGGCATTCCCCTATACTGGGGCATAGAATCTTCTCAAGACCAAAGGCCTCTCCTCCCATTGATGACCAACTAGGCCATCCTCTGCTACATATGCAGCTAGAGACACGAGTCCCACCATGTGTTTTCTTTGATTGGTGGTTAAGTTGTAGGAAGCTCTGGGGGTACTGGTTAGTTCACAATGTTGTTCTTCCTATAAGGCTGCAGACCCCTTCAGCTCCTTGGGTACTTTTTCTAGCTCCTTCATACTCACCTATTAAAAATCAAAGGCATCATGCAATTTGCAAGCAGACAGATGTAACTAGAAAGTATCATGCTGTGTGAGGTAACCCAGACCTACAAAAATATGCATGGTTTAAGTGGATGTTAGCTACAAAGTACAGGATAACCATGATACCAGCCACAGACCCAAAGAACCTCAATAACAAGTAGGGGCCCAAAGAAGGATGCTTGAGAGTCTGGTGGAAGAATGGGAGGAAGGATTGAGGGAGTTGGAGGGGTCAAGGACACCACAGGCAGACACACAGAGTCAACTAACCTATGCATGTGGGCTTGCAGAGACTGAACTACCAATCAAAGAGCATATAAAGGTTGGACCGAGGCCCCCTGTAGCAGATGTGCAGTTTTGTCTTCATGTGGGTCCCCTAACAATTGGAGCAATGACTATCTCTGACTCTGTTACCTGTCTTTGAATCCATTTCCGGTAGCTGGGCTGCCTTGTCTAGCTTTAATGGAAAAGGATATTCCTAGTCCTCCTGTGACTTGATGTGCGAGGGTTGGTTGGTACCCATGGGGTCCTCCTCAGAGAAGGGGAGGGAGACGTGAGGGTGGGACTGAGAGGGCAGAAGGGAAGGGGGCTGCGATTGGGATGTAAAGTGGATAAATAGATAAACTAATGGAAAAGAAGAAAAACATAATTAACACAGGCAGTAAATATTCAGTGAAAGCAAATAAGGAGACTATTGTTAAAATAAAATAACTCCTGCAGGCTAAGCTCTCTTCAGCAAATTCAAAAATGACTTTGACGTTTAAAAGCAGTTTTTCAACAAAGAGTTATTAGAGAATTAGTCTGCACAGAGGAAATAAATCTGGGGCCCTATAGGTATATTAGATACATTTAATTGAAATAAAATGATAGTTTAATTGAAAATAAATCCTAGATTGAAATATAAAAAAATCAAAACATCTAGGTGAAAACAAGATCATTTCTGTACCAGATCAGGCAGTTAGGTCTCTCCCTCCCTCTGCCACACCTCCCACCCCCCAGCCCCTCCCCCCTGATTGCTTTCTTCTCCCATTCCCTCTGCCATACCTCCTGCCCCCCCCCCATTGCTTTCTTCTCCCTCCCAAATGGGATTAAGGCATCCTCACCTGGGCCCTTTGGCATGTTAACCTGCTTGAGTTCTGTGGACTGTTTCCTGGGCAATCTGTACATTTTTGGCTAATATCTACTTATTAGTGAGTATATACTATGCATGTCCTTTTGGGTCTGAGTTACCTCACTCAGGATGATATTTTCTAGTTCCATCCATTTTGCCTGCAAAACTCATCCCACAGTCAAAAACTCTGACCCAGAATTGTTGCTGTCTAAAAGAACTTCAGGGACAAAAATGGACAAAAGACTGAGGGAAAGGAGGTTCAGTGACCAGCCCAAATAGGGATCCAGCTCAAGTGGAGTCTCCAAAGCCTGATGCTATTACTGATGCTATGGTGTGCTTACAGATAGGAGACTTGCATCTCTGCCCCATGAGAGAAGCCAAACAAGCAGTTGAAAGAGTCAGATGCAGATACACCCAAGGAATGGACAGAAGCCAGGGACCCCTGTGGTTGGATAAGGGAAAAGCTGGAAGAAACTGAGGAGGAGGGTGACCCCATAGGAAGACCAGCAGTCTCAATTAACCTGGACCCTCAATAGATTTCTCAGACACTGAGCCACCAATCAGGCAGTATACATGAGCTGGTCTGAGGTCCTTGACATATATACATATACTTCCTGGTCGGACCTCAGTGAGAGAAGGAACACCTAACCCTCAAGAGACTGAGGGCCCAGGGAGTGGGGAGGTCTGGTGAGGTGGAGGTGGGGATGGGAACATCTTCTTGAATATGGAGGAGGAGGAATGTAATGAGGAACAGTCAGAGGGCAGACTGGGAGGGGGATAACGACTGGACCTGTAAAAAATGATTAAAGAACAATGATAATAATAAGAATCCTATCCTTAATATGAACAAATGTGTAAAATACTTAGACATGATATAAGATAAAAGTACATATGATGCCAGAAATTATAGCATAATGGAGAGAGAAAGGATCTAAACAAATTTGAGGCATTATATGTTTGTGGGTTAGAAACTCAATATTGTTAAAATGACAATTCTCCTTATACCCATTTAATGAATACTTCATAATAAAAATAAACCTAAGCAGGTTTTTTTTCTTTCCCTTTGGAAAAATTAAATCTAATGTATATGAGAATGCAAAAGACCTAGAACAGATGTGATGGTTTTTTATGTGTTAATTTCATGGTAATGAAATTCCCAGTTATTCACTCAAACATTCTATGCTATTGTGAACATATTTTATAAAAGTGATCACAGCCAATAATCACTTGATTGTAAGTAAAGATCATCTGAGTTAATCTGAACAGGCTTGATTCAATCTGTTGTAAGCAGTTAGAAACAGAACTGAAAGACAGTGGGATGCAAAGTCAACATACAAAAATCAGATTTCCTGAGTACCCAAAACATACTTATCAAGAAAGACTGGGAAAAGGAGCCCTTGTTCAGCAGCTTCAACAACAATGAATACCTGGCAACAAGCCTAACCAAGGACTAAGAGGACAAGGACATTTTGAAGTTAAACAAGTCATTGACAGCACAAGAAAGTGGAAAAACATCTCATGCCACAGAGGGACGGAATCACAACTTTTGAAAGTGACTACAATACTAAGAGCAAACTCTATACTCAGTTGGCATTCATGAAAATCCCAGGATGATTCTTCACAAAACTAAAGAAAACAATTATTTTATGCTTGTTTAGCTAGTTAAAATAATATCAAAATAACAAAAATCTCATTAGGAAGCCCATGGGAAAAAACCTTCTTATAATAAGGTTCTCAGGCCCAGACTTTGAGGGCTTAGACACAGATGCTTAAATATGATACAAAGGAGGGAGGCCTGGATTCTTAGGTCATCCAATTATACCATTATAACATAAATTTATGGACCATATTTATTAGCACTTCTGATAGATTCTCCATACTGGCTTTATTTTATTTTATTTTATTTTATTTTATTTTATTTTATTTTATTTTATTTTATTTTGTTTTGTTTTATTTTGGATAAGACAAAAATACTGTGGGAGAGTAGAGGAAGCCTTGGGTGAACTTGTAAAGCATAGATGATGTCCTGAATAGACGTCTCTTTTTGCTATGAGCCATGTCATGAACATGATGCCTCGTCTATGAGAAGAGCTAAGTCTTCCTCAACTCTAAGTGTGAGGGTTCATAAACTTTTTTTTTTTTTTTTCTCTTTTTGAGACAGGGTTTCTCTGTATAGCCCTGGCTGTCCTGGAGCTCACTCTGTAGACCAGGCTGGCCTTGAACTCAGAACTACAGTGTTCTCCTTTCTGATGTTTATGGCCTTTGACAACTCACCTACAGACAACTGAGTAGAGTAACTACCTCCTTCTCCTGTGTTGTGACTAACAGATCCCCTAAGGTTGTGGTTGTTGCACAGAAGGTGCCACTCCACAAGAGTGCATATGACCTACCTTACTCCAATTTTCCTATACTTGTGTCCACGTGTCTGTTCATTTTTCATTACTGTTCTAGTTAGGTTTTGGGATCCAAGCCATGAGAATCATTGTAAATGACATTTTTCTACAATTTCCACTTATGAGATTCATTAAAACCTTGTCATTGTAATTATATAAAAACTCAAACATATTATTGTTAGGTTGGAAACTCTGAGAAAGAAAAGGAAATGGAGGGAAAATACTTTAAGATCCAGAAATAAGGCTGGGAGTGGTGGCTTCAATCCCAGCACTCAGGAGGCAGAAGTAGGCAGTGACGGCATACCCAAGACTCAATCAATGCAGTCCATAATCCAACATGAATAGTGAAGGGTTCATAATTGAGGGTTACTTGGGGAAGAGAGAGTCAGGGTTTTTTTTGTTGTTGTTTTTGTTTTTGTTTTTGTTTTGTTTTTGTTTTTGTTTTTGTTTTTGTTTTAAGAAACAAGATCCCTATAGGGTTATCCATACTTCAGGAGATGATCCTACACATATATTCCAAATGGACTCACTAGGTTAGTAAACAGTACATGAAGCCTGGGGGGAAGTGGTGGGTGTCAGAGGGGGGGGAAGCTGATCGCAGAGTTGATCAAAACACACACACACACACACACACACACACGTATGTATGTATATATGTATGCATATATATATACATATATATGTGTGTGTATATATACATATATATATATATATATATATATATATATATATGAAAATCCCAAACAACAAATTTCCAAAGTGTTTGCATTTTGCCTTAGTCTAGGGTTTTTCCTGTTGTGATAGAACTCCACAGCCAAAAGCAGCTCTGGAAGGAAAGGGCTGGTTTCAGCGCACAACTCTCAGGCCATTCTCCATCACTAATGGAAGTCGGGATGGGAACTGAATTTGGAGGCAAGAATTGAGAGGCTAGAAACTGACTCAGAGGCCACAGAGGAGCACTGCTTACGAGCTTGCTTACAAGCTTACCGGCTTGCTCACCCTGCTTTCTTATGCAGCTCAGGACGACCTGCCCAGCACCTCTGCTCGCAATGGCTGGACTCGCCCATATCACTCAGCAACCAAGAAAAAGGCAAATATTATGGAGATTTTTTTTCCCAGTTGAGGTTCCATCTTCTCAAATCCATAGTTTGTGTCAAGTTGGCAACAAACAAATAAGCAATAAACAAATAAACAAACTCAACCAGGACACACTTCAAAGTCATTTTAAGAAAATGAAAAGATTTATAGATCATATTGGAAAAAAATGTCTCATAAGATCTTTTTGCAGAATATGTAAAATTATAGCATCCGGTTAAAATAGGTGCTGGAGATGTAGCATGTAGACCACAGGTCTGGCGTGTACATGCAAGTCCATTACTGAGGGGAAGGGGGGAAGTGTGTACCACATAAATACAAAGACCAGAGAAGCATGTGAAATCGTGCTCAACATTACTAAACATTTAAGTTAATGCCTCCTCAAACCATAACAAGGCCCCTATGTAGCCGCTAGATATCCTAGTAAAATAAACTAGGCCTAAGTTAATAAATGCCTGGATCCATAAAGTATAAGCAGAAGGATTGGGGTGGGAATGCCCAGTACCCATGTAAAATC
Organism: Mus pahari; assembly: GCF_900095145.1. Taxonomy (NCBI): domain Eukaryota; kingdom Metazoa; phylum Chordata; class Mammalia; order Rodentia; family Muridae; genus Mus; species Mus pahari. The sequence continues at coordinate 44,286,580 of NC_034592.1, read as the reverse complement.
AGCCAAGTGTGGTGTCTCCCAAAATCCCAGCTCTGGAAGCAGGAGCAAGCTGAAACAAATGGATCCCCAGACCCAATGGCCAGCAGGTTTAGTCAATCACTATTGTTCAACATAGCAATATAGATTACATATATAATAACTATAAAAATATAATTTTATATTTCTATAAAGCATATGCTTATTTATTGCCCAATTTTGATTTTTAAAAATTATTGCTTTTATTTATTTATTTTGGGAGGAACACACATGACACAGCAAATATGGAGAAATCAAAGGACAGCTTTCAAGAGTCAGTTCTCTCCTTACACCACATAGGTTCTGGGGACATCATGCTTGAAGCAAGTACCTTTACCTGCTAACCCATCTTATCAGTGGTTCATGCTGAATTTTAACTCATTTAACATTTATTTCAAACTAAAACTCTTAACTTAATACTTTCCTAACATTCAAAGTATTATATACTGATGCCTGTTCTTGTCTCTGTTGTAAATTTGCACACAGCAAGTTCCAATAATTATCAGTATTTTCAGAAAGTTCAATCAGATTAATACATGGAGACAATTTAATCCACTGTCTTTATTTATAAGTTCTTCCCTGTTCATAAAATGGCAAAATGGATATACTTTTTTCTCTCTGTTCTACTAGAAAGTAATGAATATTTTTCTTATAAATGTTATCAAATTTACAGTAACATTCTTATTTTTTTTTAACAATTTACCTTTTGTGCCCCCTTAGTAACTGTAATAAGTTCCACATTTCCCCATGCAGAACACTAGTCTTTATTTTTACTTACATTTTTTTGTTGAGGTTACTTCCCACTACTTTATAATATTTACTTCCTGATGTGAAAATGTGGGTCCATTATTAGACATCACAGAACAATCTATATTTTAAAACTACCTTAAAACAGTTCTGCATGCTAGTTTCACAGTGGCCCCTTGCGTTTCTAGCAATGTGTTTTATTACCACTTAAACATGAATAGCTTTAATGGCATAAACACATTCTCCTGTAGGCTGCTGCCAGGGTCAGCTCTGTGACATCTCTAACCCATCTTCACTGCATTCCTGCAGGGCAATCACTACTGATAAAATCTGAGGCACAGGGTAGTTAAGAAAATTTGCCAGGCTTCCTTAGGTGAGTGAGAAAGGATTTCAGTGTAAATGGTAAAATTATAAGAACCTAGTTTTAGTAAGATAACAAACACTTTATTTGTGAATATTTACTTTACAGTTACAGTTACACTCTGTAGATCCTTCCATTACTTCATCTACATCCTTCATTTACTTGTTTTATCTTCCCACTACTGAGTAGATAAACTTAAGCTCGTTCTATCTCAGTCATGAGTTTCTTTATCCCTGAAGAAGCAAAATATAGCAGAGAACTGTCTAATCTGGCCTCAGTGAGAGAAGACACACCTAACCCTTGAGAGACTTAAAGCCCCAGGGGATAGGGAGGCCTGGCACAGTGTAGGAGTGTGTGCAGGGTGTGGTGGTGTGGGAACATCCTTTTGGAGACAGGGGAGGGGAAATGGAGTGAGCAACTGTTGGATGGCAGAACGGGAGGGGGATAATGACTGGACTGTAAAAAAAGATTAAAGATAATAATAACAAAAAGCAAAATATAAATACTCCAAATTTAATCCTGTTAAGTTCTGGGGTCCATTATTAGTGAAACATACATGTCAATCTATATTTAGATCTACCTAATAAATGAACAACGTCCTATGATAGAGCTTTCACCTACATAATGTTATTTTAGTCTGATATATATGGAAAGTATGGACAAGTTATAGGTAAACCCTTATTTGATCATATGTAGAGATTAGCCAAAGCCTTTAAATTCACATGGCTAAAAAAGCTCAATAAATAAACTAAGCATCTATGAACTTTCATTTTTATAACGCTGTGTGATAATTTACATATATCTAATACTCAAATGGAACAAGAAAACAATTTACATACAGACATCTGTGGCTGAGATCCTGGTTACTGAAACACTAATAGAGCAATTTGAGGATTTCCCAAATTATTGTGGGAACAAGTCACAATAAATATCTCTATCAGGCAATTAGAAGTATGAACTCTGTAAGCGATCCTTTAAGCATCTTAGACAGCAATGGGAAGAGATCCGTCTTGTGTGGTTTTGATGTGTGACAAATCCAGGAATTGACAGAAGCGTGTAAATCATGTGTACTATCATGCCTTGTCTGAGTGTCTCTGCAACGTATGCGAGTTGAAGGATTAAGTGTGAGAATAGCTTTCAGAGCTGAGTCAGAGCTGGGGGCTGTCGACACTGATTAAGACACTGACAGAGTGCACACAAAAAAAGCCATTTGTTGGCATGACATATCAGATGGATAAAGGATCTGTCCTTGTCTGCTTGGACTAGCTCTCATTCAAACTGACTTTGAGATCGGCTGTCATGTTTCCACTGGCAAATAGTACCCTGATTTTTAATATAAGCCTATGCAAAATATGCTGCCATGAAAAGGTTTCTTAAAGAGGCTTTTCTATAGCATTAGTAAGCACAATGAACTATCGTGCATTAATAGGAACAGTGCCCCCCGCCCCGCACACACACACTTTGAACAGCCTCTTTTTCAAACACCAGCTTCCATTAAAAGGCAAATTCTCTTTTTACCCATGACTAAGCTGGGAGGCAAGGTTTTCTTTTGTTTGACACTGAAGAATAAATGATGGAAAATTGGAGCTAACAATGTGTTCTGATTATTCCTACAATATACAATATTCTCCGAATGTGACAAACCATGTTTATCCCACTAGGGAAAGGGAGGGAGGGAGGGCGTATTCCCTGTGATTTATTGGTGTGTGTAGTACTGTTAAGTAGCCATTTTGTTATTCCACCTTGATACTGACATACTTTTTCTTTCACTTCTAAGAATAAGATTTCCCTATGCAAAATATTACCTCAATGCATGCTTACCCTGGAAATAAAAGTTATTTGGAGGAAGTAGTTAAGGTCATTGAGTTCATGGAGAATTGTGGTCCCCTTAATACTGCACTAAATTTCATATTTTGAAAATCATCTTTATCTCATACACTAGAAATGGTTTGTTTCCTTACTTTCTTAAATTTAAAAAGTAGAAGCAAAACATAGATCATGGCTCCAGAAAACTAAATTCTCCATTGAAAACAATTGCAGATTATTTCAACGTATATATTTATTCCTATTATCTTCCTAACTTAAGACTGTTGTTAATAAGAGCAGATCCAGCCAGAATGTGTGGCTATTGTTCTACGGGACCTTCCAAGGAATCACTGCACTGAGGTGTGCAGGGCGTTGAATTACTGATACCAATGGGAGAAAAATAAACTTCCTGAGAAAGTGACAAAAGTCTGAAGATCACTAAAGGTCGTTTCCCTGTCACACAAGGTGAAACGAAACCGCAAAAGCAGAGAGCTCAGAGTTTAAGAGCACATACTACTCTTGCAAAAGACAAAGCTCAGTTCTAAGCATTCATGGCTGCTGCTCACAACCATTGTCTACTAAGACCAGGTCTGGAAGATCTGATGCTTGTGGCCTCCATTGGTACCCCCCACACACACATACACATGCACACACACATTCACACACACACAAACACACACACACACCCCCATTCACACACACACAGGATCACACACACATACACACACACACACCCATTCACACACACAGGATCACACACACACACACACACACGCACACGCACACACACACACACACACACGCACACGCACACACACACACACACGCGCGCACGCACACACACACACACACACACACACACACACACACACACACACACACAAGACATAATAAAATAAACCTTTTTTGTTAAAAGGGTTAGGAGTCGTCAAACCTGTGACCCAGAAGCTTAGCTCACTTAGTATGTGAATGCAACTCTGCAGGAGGCTGGGCAAAAGCAGGAGCGCAGCAAGCTCATAACTTAACATTTGATGGTAAGACAGAAAACATCTTTAGTTAATAAATTTGTTCTTGAGTATTAGGTGTGGATTATGGAATAAGAGGAAAAGTGTAATTACATTGGTGCCATTGAGAACCTGGGAATTTGGCCCCAAACCAGACAGTATACTAGTGTGACATGATGAGGGTAAGCCAAATCTCCAGTCCTGAAATTACTCCTCAAGGGTCCACGGATCCCTGTGACATGTTAATGATTTGTTTTATGAGATATTGTCAGAGCCCTGGATGACCTCTTAACTTGTGGTGGTCCCCCTGACTCAGCTAAGTACTAAATTTAGAGGCAGGAAACACTACATACATACTACATACATACATGTTTTCTCAAGACATTTTTACTATTTAAATTTATTTTTCGTATTATTTTTCAGTTGTGTTTCTGTGTGGGGACCTGGGGTATATAGGTATGTGCACAAGAATGCAGTTACCTGGGGGTGCCAGAGGTGGCTGCACCCCTGGAGCTGTAGTTACAGGCCCTTGTGAGTTTCCAGATGTGGATGCTGGAAACTAGACTCAGGTCTTCTGCAAGAGCAAGAAGTACTCTTAACCACCGTCCTCTTAGAATGCATTCTCAAGATTATCTCGCAAAACCCACAAGAGTTATGAGGAAAATGACTTATTTCTGAATCTTGGGCAGGGGGCATATAGTTACCCTTGGCCATTTCACCATACCAAAAGAAACAGACTCCTAGAACAACAGGAAGGACAACTTGGGGACTGACTAGAAGACATGACAATGTCCAAGTTAAAACAACTTAGCATTTGTAAATGTACAACACTGCGGATGAAAATACATGTTAAATATTTAAGTCAATTAGGTCATAAGAGTATTGAATTAACATTGTCAGCTTCTGGAAAACAATGTACTTCCCCCTCCCTCCCTCCCTTTCTCCTTCCCTCCCTTCCCCCCCTCTCTCCCTCTCTCTCCTTTCATTTTGCTGATGCTGAATATTGGATCCAAAGCTTCCTTCCCCATGTTGGGAAAATGTTGTAGCAACTGTAGCAACTTGCTACATCTCTCGCTCAGAAAGTTTCTCTCTGTGGAATTATATTGGCTAACAATTGAAGAAGGAATGCAGTAGTAAAACTACTTATGACAGTAAAATAGTGTTTGTAGGCTACTGTTAATAGTAGACGGTAAGGGACTGAAGGGACGGCTCAGCAGTGAAGAGCACTGTCGCCTCTTCCAGAGGATCTGAGTTTGATTTCCAGCGCCCATATGGCAAATCATAGCTGTTGGTAATTCCACTTTCAGGGATCTGACCTCCATCACCATCAAAGATACATGGCACACAGATACATTCATGTAAATCATTAATGAACATAAAATTAAATAATGTATGAATAAATAAATAATACATAAGAAATAGTTAAAATTGACTGTGTTTTTAAGGTTTGAGGCCCACAGGATTTCTGCTACAATGACTCTGTGGTTAAATAATTTGACTATTTTCTAAGAAAACATTATTTACAAAAATAGGTAGAAGGGTGATGAAGACAATGATCAGCAATAGTTTCGAACATCATAAAGATAACAAGATAACATTCTCTTCAGATAATCTAACAGTACATAACATAATCTATGAAGTATTCCCACTATCCTCCTCCTCTCCTCCTCTTCTTTCTCCTCTTCCTCCTCCTCTTTCTCTTCCCCTTCCCTTTCCCCTTCCCCTCTTCTTCTTTTCTTCTTCTTCTTCTTCTTCTTCTTCTTCTTCTTCTTCTTCTTCTTCTTCTTCTTCTTCTTCTTCTTCTTCTTCTTCTTCTTCTTCTTCTTCTTCTTCTTCTTCTTCTTCTTCTTCTTCTTCTTCTTCTTCTTCTTCCCCCTTCTCCTCCCACTTTTGTACACACACAGTGAGTCTAAATCTGATCAAGGCTCTCTATATAAATATCATTAGAAAAAGTAGTATATTATCCAGTTGCAATTAAATGGCCAATAAGTCTGATGATCATGAATAAAAAATAAGTTTTGCATATTTGTGTATCTGTGGGTATACATGTATTCATATACAAATACACATACACAAAACAGGGAAGGGAACTTAAATATGATTGGTTATATACTACTAATATGTTGTTATAATTTTAAAGTAAATATGGTATGGCAATTATATTTAGAAAAATTCCTTTATATGACTAGTCACATGTGAAGTTACATCTGGGAACACGTGTTTCAAAGTGATCTAGAAAGAGAGAAAAATGAATTGGGTCATAAGATAAGATTAAGTAGCCTGTTATAACTAGTGAAGTGAGTTATTACATTGGGTTCATTATGGTATTTCACCTATTTTTACACATGCATGAGATTTCCCATCATAAAATACTTTGAAGACACAACAGGAAGATTATACTTTGTTATTTCTATATTTCAGCTTAATATCTAGAAGAATTTTTGATAGGTCCTGTACATTATTTTGCTTCTTCAGTGATCTTTTGATATTTCTACCATGAATTCTATTCTTTGTCTTCAATCCTGTGATCAAATCATGTACATTTTATTATAGCCAAGGAGAATGGTACCGTTTTAAATTGAGGCTGTTCCTCACTGCTCTTGCTCTAACACGTTTATCTACCCAGCAGATACCGCCCACCTGTTCTGTGAAATGAACGTCCTACACTTAATTCTGTATTCTAGTCCCTTTTATTTCCTGATGCATGCAGTAACCTTACTGAGGTTAGAATGACCCTATACACACAGTGTGCTCATTATCGTATCATACTTTGTGTTATTAGAATTTTATATTCTTAGAAATGTATAAATTTCAACATATTAGGGATAGGATATGTTCATTTTGTTCTGCTTGTTAATTAACACATGGCTTTATAATTTGTAGTCAATGGCAGTGGAAATGTACCAATAAGAAATTTCTCATCTTAATACATATCGTAGCACACTGAAACTCCCAGTAACAAGGAAGCAAAAAAGCTACATTTGGGAGTTTATGTAAATGTTAAGACCTTTCAAATTATACTTCATTCCAACATATACTCAGCAACTATGAATGTATAATTGAAAACATGTGAATTCTGATATATGAAATATTACTTGATTGTTTTACTATTAAATTTGTTTAAAATATTCAAAGGTATTATAAGTCTTTAAAGTATAAGTTTCTTAAGAGTTTGAATTTTTCCAAATTTCAATAAAATATACAGCTAGTTTTTTAAACACCCTATTTACGGCTATAATTACAAGGACTGTGTGTGTGTGTGTGTGTGTGTGTGT
>NC_034592.1:44257003-44279312 GCF_900095145.1 Mus pahari | reverse complement strand
TGTGTGTGTGTGTGTGTGTGTGTGTGTGTGTGTGTGTGTGTACATGTACATGCCTTTGTGTGCGTGAATATCTGTGTGTGTGTCTGTCTCCCTGTGTTTGTATGACTGTGTGTGCCTACGTGTGTATGCATATGCGTGTGTGTCTGACCCTGTGCGTGTATGTGTATAATTGTTGTATAAGATAGGATCTTTCCCTGATCTGGAGCCTGTTGGTTAGGCTAAGCTGGCTAGCCATCAAGTCTCAGTAATATGTTTGTGCCTGGTTTGGGAGCTGATCTGGGCCTCAAATTCCCCCCTCATTTATAGACTGAACTTCCTTCCCAGCTATAGTGACAGTTCTGCATTGAGTCCTTACCACATTGCTATTACTTTACAAACATTCAATTCATTTTAATATGCAAAGCAGTCTTGGAAAACTGAGTTCTCAGGAGGACTGTTAATATTATCAGTTTTCAATCTTGGAAAGATTAGAATTTCTTTCAAGCTTGGATATGAGTCACTAAACCTACTTTTGTTTCAGCACACAATATTACATAAAATATCTAACAACACATGTTGGAAACATAACTACTATGGAGACCAATCCTTCCAGCTTACTATCAAATACATTGTTCTTCTCTTAGAAACTTTCATCTGCATTTATTTGTATGGTGTATTATTAAGAACACAGCAACAAGGTAAAAAAAATAGAAATGATTCCAAGTCACTGAAAATGTTAAGATGATATTCTCAGTATAAAGGATCAGTTTGAGGTGACCTAGGGTATGACTTCAAAGTACACAAAAGCTAAATTAATCTGACTCCAGAAGCTGTAACATCTGGGCCAAATAGAGTCAAGTATGTTGTATCATCTAAATAGTAACCATCTGAAATAATCTTATTTAGGCGATGTCAAGAACTTGTCTTTATAACCTGACCTGTCCCTGATCATTTTCATAGAGCATCCTGACAGGTAGATTTACCCACAGAAAATCTCTTCAAAAAATGTGTTTATACAATGAAATAAGTATGTTCCTCTGTACTCACTGATATTCCATGAAATACTAGATCCTAGTATTTGACATTCTGCTCAAGAATTAATATTTGAATTTCATTCTCTTCTCTGAGAAAATAGTTGTAGTGATTTCTGCTAACTCTGTTGAACATTACAAGTTTTGCATAAGCACATTTCAGATAAATTGGAGCTTCCTTTGATAGGACTACATATCTCATATTCGTTCATTCCACACATCACCACGTTGCCTTCCTCAGGCCATAGACATACATTTCTATGACCATCTTTGTCAGAATACCCTTGCCTGAATTCCTTCTTTCCGAGCCTCATGTTCTTTCTAGCCTGGTAAGCTTTCTCTACCCAGTATATCTTTATTTGTTTTATTTGTGTTCATCTCACATTTGTGCCCCACACCATCCCACCCTTGGGGCTCTGCTTGGATTCTCACTCCAGGACACTTAGATGGACCATTTGAATTTGTTCATGCCCATAAGAAGATTTCTATTCAAGAGCATAAACAAATTCTATCTTCTTCCAGCATGGCAATAGTTGGGATGAAATGAACCAAATCTCAAGATGTCGTTCATCTTTGCTCCTCTGCGAATTGGAATTAGTCTTCTATTTTAAGCATTTAATCAAAGAATATCCCAACTACTTTGCAACTAAACACAAGGAAGCTATAGTTTCTGAGTTTTCAAAGGGAAACTGATTGCAAAAATATACACTTTTACATTAGGAAAACATGGGATCATGAATGTGACTTTGTAGATGAGAAAATTCATTACAAATACTCTTTCTCATAACCATTTGGCCAGGGAAGCAGAGGTAACACCTAGTCTCTTAGTGAGATCCTTTTCTGAGATTGTGGCACCAACATTCAAAGCTTCAATCCTACCTATTTAATGCATATTTGAAGCAGTTCACCACAATCTGTTTTTTCCAGAACTTTATGTTATCTATTCAAACAGCTCTTCACTTTTATCTACTTAAGTGGATAATGATAAAACATACAGTTCAATTTCTATATGAATTGCCAATCATCAAGATGCCCAGAGTCAACTATTTACCTGACTTCAGACAACAGGCAATATTCTAATTACAGCAGTAACTATAGCCCAAATGAGAACGCCTGCTGGGGATGGAAGCTTTCAAGGAAGAAAAAAACAGATGCAGAATTTAACAAATTTGGGAAAAAAACATGTAAAATGCTGTTGATATTGTTTTTCTCAAAGAAACTTTATCAAAAACACAGACTTTAAAGAAATCCTGTTTCCTAGGGGCAAATAGCTCCAGGCACACACTGCCATAGAGGTTGAAAAGAGCAAGTTTAAGCTTCCATTTCACATGTGCATGTGAGCCACTCAAAGTTTGGTTACTGTGCATGATTAGATGAAGCATTATCTCCATACAGGCCCATCCATTGTGTTCCTATCAATGAACTTTCCCAAGCTGCACTGACTTGATTTTTTTCAACTCTAAAAAGTTACAAATACAATGTTGGAGTATCTATGACAGTTTTGGACTTGGAGTGATTGCTCACTACTTATCAAGTGGATGAAGGTGGTATCAATTAAAATAAGAGTGGGATAGTGGATATTCTTTCAGCATTTGTGTATATTCTTGCTGAATACTTTCAGATTCAACATAGCAGCAATGAATGCAAGAAAAAGTATAGAATTTTTAAAATGTATTTTGAGACAGTCTCACAATATAGTTCAGCCTAACATGAGACTTGTAATTATTCTATCTCAAATTCCAGCATTCTGAGATTAAAAGTGGGTACCATTGTGCCCACCATGATGGAGCAAACAATCATGGGATAGAGTATTCATAAAAAATTTTCCTATCTACCAAGTCCCATTCAAGAACCTGTATTTACCTAATGTACAACTTCATATTTCTCCACTCATTTTTTCATGAAAACCCAGGAACTCTTCCTTCCTTCTGTTCATTTGGAAAGTAGTTGTGCTTTTCTTTGATCAGACTCAGGAAATTGTATGATTCTCCTGTGATCTGTTAAGGAAAACCACAATTGACATCACCAATCTGTTTATCCATCAACAAAATGCATAGAATGAATAGAGAATTCAGGAAGTTTTTCAGCATACTCAGAAATATATTTCTGCATTAACAAATGGCTGAAATGGCATTAAATAGAGGCTTTCCAATTCCATTTTAAATGAAAATAATAACTCAAAAAGAGATTCCATACCAGAGATCATATTCAGAATGCCCTGGCAGCAACCGTGTCAAGACTAAATCAAGGGCAGGTTAAAGACCCTCTGAGTCATCACTCGGGAACAAATACATCTGATTGCATTTTTCTTCCAAAAGCACAGTTGAATAGAATGCTACTGTACAGGGTCCAATTTTAGAAGTAAAAGATTGAAAGGTCACTCAGTCCTTCCCAAAATGACCTGACAGTTCCTTCTTTACAATGTAGCATATGGAGCTTTCCCCAAGTTTCTTGGTATTAAATGTTTTGTTCAAATTTCTACTGAAATTGATTTTATGGCATTTGGCTCTCTGTTTCATTTTAGAGTCAAAAGATTTGATAGTTGGTATCCTATGTGAGCTGTCTCCTTGGGCACACTATGTCACTAAACCATCTTACTATTCCGCTCTTGCATTACCTGTCCAAACTTTAGCTCTTCCTACTGTACAGCAAGGTATATTCAACCTGGCTGTTCATCTTCATTTTTCCCTTAAATACCAATAAGGAACTTCACTCTTTCCTCCTAGAAAGATTTCCAGGAGAACTTCCTTCCCACCTTGGTATCAGAGACCCTCTACAAACCCTGTTTCTAGAGTAATTCCTTTTGGGAAAATGTATAGAAAATACCCCTATGAATGTATGTATGTATGTATGTATGTATGTATGTATGTATGTATGTGTATGTATGTGTATGTATGTGTATGTATGTGTGTGTATGTGTATGTATGTGTATGTATGTGTATGTATGTGTATGTATGTGTATATGTATGTATGTATGTATGTATGTTCATATATATGCAATGAACATATACATGAAACCTATTGACTTCTTGTAAATGAATCCTTTCTTCAGTCACATAGGGCCTCCGTTTCATACAAGATAATCTCACTCTATTATTCTTCTTGACTGTTGCACACTTGTGAGTTCCTCTTTGTCATGTAAAATAATATAGTTACAGACACAGTTGAGACAGAGATGTTTATGAGGCAGAGTGCTTTCTTCTGTTTGGCACAGTTTGTAGTGGACATAATTTTAGTACCTTCATAAGTCACTCACTCTTGCCAGCATGAAGTGATATGTCCTTCACTATTGGTCCTTTTCTGGCTACCAATGTGAGCTGTGACATTCTGTGGAGATCCTGAGCACAGGCAGTGAGACACAGTTCTCACTCAGCCAGTAATCAGTGAAGTACCAAGTATACTTAATACCTATTGTTATAACAACAATATTGTGAATTGTCTATTAACTATTGTTACTGCTTAAGTAAGGTCAGCAGGTTGAGACTCTATTGTAACTTGAAGATCATTTGTACTCATTAAGTGGGAACAGTTAGTTTTAAAATATCCTTTCCAATCTTTGCAAAGTTCATATTTTTTATCTTTGATAATTTCTTTTTGTTTTTTTCATATTTTTCCAAAAAATGTATTAACTGAATGTGGAATCTCCTAACTTGCTGGCTTCTTTCTTAATTATTGTAATATCTGCCCTTTGTTTTGTTGTTTCTCCCTAGAAGTATCTTTAGATTTGCCTTCAAATATTGCACATTTATAAATAATTTACCACCTATGCAGTCTTTCCTCTCCTCTAGTTACCTCTTTTATAGCATCTTTGGTTTTGTATTTGTTTCATGGATGAAATATTTTCTCAAACGTTTTTTAAGGATATTAGATGTGTGAGCTATCAAAATTTTTAATTAAGGAACTTGCCTCATCATTCAGACAAACCCACTCCAGTCTTCATGGAAAATGTATTGTTATAAAAGAGACGGAAAGACAGAGGGAGGCATAAGTTGTTGATTTCAAGAGTGTGGTTGCTACTGGGGTAATTCAGATGCAGCACCCTGTACCAGTGACCACTGCAATCTGTGACTTTTTTTTTTAACTTTCGGGGTTGGAAATATTCATACTTAGTGTGTGGCATAGCATGAGTCTGCTTCCAACTCAGAGCCTATTCTAGGCAGAAGAGCCCCCACACAGGGGAGTTTACATGGAGTAGGATAGCATTAGTATCCTCATTGTCTCAAATACTGCATTTCTTCTTACACTCGTATTTGGTCCCCCCCAAAAAATTCATTATGTATATGTTCCTAGTGATGTTTCAGAAATAAGATTAAAGAAGAGAGTAGTCGGGCCCCCAGTATCATGGGATAATAGAATTGCCCTCCTCTTGAGTCTGCTTCTGAGTAATTCTAAATAAGATTCTGTGAAATGGAATGGATCAAATTATCTCAGCTAACAACCCAACTCCAATTCAACTCTCTTGAATTCAGGAGTGAGAAGGGCTTTGGCACTAGATTTGCCCTGAAGACAAACATTGGGAGACATTTGTTTAATGACTTATCTGTTACCTACTTGGAGGTAAACAGTTGCTATGTTTGACCTTTGCTGGGGATTTTTAACTTATTCCTTGGTTTTCATCCCTGAACATCAGAGAAGGCTGACCTAATAAGGTAAACACTAGGCTCTGACGTTCCACTGATAGAGAACTGGCTTCCAACTTCTTCTTGTACCTTGCCTACTCTTTTCCCATTCCTTCCATCAGGCCAGGTGGGATGAATCTAGCCATACAGGATGATGTCCAAAGGAAAAGCAGAACAAAACATGCTTCCAGTCGGTCATTGTAAACTAGAAGTTTATCAGTATGAATTAAAACTGTAGTAAAAGAAGCCAGAAGTTTAAAAACCACCTCAGTGACTCCATTTAATTATGGGAAACTATTTATTGGATCCCTTATAACAATAGCTTTAATCTAGTAAAATCATTGTTCGATATCTAATGTATTCTGGCTTAAGAAGCTACAGCTTGTCTGAGCCCTTGGGGTTTGGCTTGAATGCTTTCTTACCCTGAAGAGTACCCATGGAAAAGGCTGACTAAAGCAACCACAATGTAAAAGCCTGGCTCAAACAACCCAGACATCGGGAGTGATATGAAGAAATTTTTTCAGTAGAAGTGGTGACTGTCTGAAAAACACCTAACCTCTGTTACATGTCCCTTCTGTGACAAGTGGCATTGATATTGAGTCATTCTGTAGACCTCTCACCAGGCAAAGACACAATGATCAGTTAGACCATGGCTGCAGAAGGGTTAGTCCTTTGTTGTTGACTCTGTCTTAGGAGCTCACTGTCAGAAGAAGCAACCTAAAATTAAGCACCGTGAAATTAAAACAAAGAATGTAACACTTTATGTATTCTAACCATGCTCCTCCGTAGAGCATATTTTCAAGGATATATGGCTGTTAAGAGCAATAGATTTTTGAATTCAGAAGAATTTGTGCTTCAATTTATACATATGTATACTCCTAAACCAATTATGTAGCATCTCTCATAGAATTTATTTGCTTTATCACAGTATGTCTTTCACGGGGTGGTAGGAAAAGTTGAACTGCATAAGAGCCTTCAAAAGTGCTATGTATTTTTATAAGAAATAACATGTGTCTTATGTATAATCAATGAACAAAATGAATTGACATGAGATTGTTTTGTTCCTAGCAATACAGCTAAGAGTCCTGTTAGATACATATATTTTTTCAAGAAACCATTTTACTGTTAAATATATCCTTTCCAAATTCTGTTTACAAAGTCATCTGACTTGCAAAGTTTTATAATATATATATTTATCAAATTAGTAAAAAGTAAATTCTGAAAGGAGGTATAGTTGGAAATTATTTGCAAAAATGTTTATGGCCACCAATTCTTTGATTTACTTCTTTTTCCTTCTGTATTGAAATTTATGTCTATACACACAAATCCTTCTACATAGTATATATACATATGTGTGTGTGTATGTGTGTAAATAGATTATTTTACAGATTAATATATAGGAAACTGAGTTCACAAATATTTAAAACACAGGATAACAAACATTAGAAGGTTGCATGTCTATTAGTCTCCTTGTTTCTCCCACTTATGGGACACAGACAGCCAATCTCATGCATATCTCCCAAAGAAAGGATACCTAATTCAGCCCACTCTCATGCAACCAGCCTCAGTGTTGCTTCTGCTAGCTTTCTGGAGAGAGGTCGTCCTGTTCAGGGAATATGTGCCTAAGCCACTCCTCAAGAGCCCAAACTGAAGGCCACTGCGTTCATTCTTCAGACAAGCAACATTTATAACTTTTTTGTTTCCTCTCAAGACACTTGTGGTTAGGCTGTTTGTTGCTGTTGATACTGTTTTTCTCTTCCTATCTCCTGCGTGGCTCTCCCAAGATAATCATTTCCCCTTAAGCAATTGCTCCCCTTCGAGAACACACAGAGAAACAATGACCTCAATTATGGTTGATAAGCATTCATGAGACACCTGTAATAAAGAGTGAAGTGGGGTCTCAAATTGTGAAGTGAAATTAGACACTATCACCAGCCAGCACCATGCACCTGAGAGCCCTTCAAAGTGCCCAGGAGTCCCCTTCAGAATCCCCACAACAGGCTCCACCCACATCCTCATCCTCCTCTAATTAAACCTGCTTTTCTCAAGCTGCAGCTTCTTAGAAATAGCCCATTTCAATTTTATTATTTTTCTCTGGTGTTTGATTACTAGTTTGAAAACAGCCAGTCATTTTAATAAATCTCCTCTGAAAATGTAAGACAATGTTTCCAACAACATTTTGAGGGTGGTGGCAGGAAGAACGTGGGCAGAGGTTTTAGCCACCATTATTGCGCCATTGCTGGAGGAAAATGTGTCTACCCTTTCAGAGATGTATTTAGGAAATGTGACTTGCAGAAAGCTCGTGCTAAATAAGGTGCTTGTCCACAAGGTTCCTTTGGAAAGCACCGAGACTCAGTTATGTTAAAGCATCAGAAGGACTGAGCTTGCAATGAGAACATGAAAATTCTCCACCAGCCCAAACGATTTTGCAGTGTCTGCTCTCAAAACTTCATTTATGTTTTTCTTTACCTGCTCTAATTCTTATACAAAGTGGGTTCTTAGTCCAGAAGACCAAATTAACACTAACAAAGATAGTGAAAGGAAACTTGGAAGATGTAAAAATGGTCAATTGAAATACTGACCCTAATAAAGCATAAATATGTACAGATACTGCAAGCATTCTGCTGCTTGTTAAACATCTAAAAGTATTTCAAAAATCAGGGAGTTGAAACTTTGCAAAGAAATGAGACAGTGTTTTATAGAATACTAATAAGATATTGTGTGACTCTTGTTTAAAAAAAAAAACAAAAAACAAAAAACAACCTGGGACAGAATCCTTTCATAATACACTGAGCCCCCTCTTGTTTTGTTTTACCTGCGAGAGATATACAGTGTACAACAAATAAATTAAATAAAATTTTAAATAAAAAAGAAAAGTGAAAGATGCTTTTTAGGTTTTTTGCCATTAGTCTGAGCACTGTTTGACTGACTGATTAAATGATAGTGGTAACGTCCGTTTATGACATTTCGCATTCATTTTAGCCTAGAAAAAAAATAAATGCAAGAAACATCATTATTTATAACTTGAGTATCATGCTGGAAAATGTCACTTGAATCTTGCTTGAATTATATTTCCTATGTGAAAATAAAACAGCTACACAAGCTATTCTGTATCCCCAGTGCATGTCTGTCCACGTTGGCACTCACAAAGACAGGGGGCAAAAATGCCTGTCTTTCTATATGGAAAAAAAAAAAAAAAACAACCCAGCAACCATACCGATCTTTGTTTTGTTTTGTCCCGGAATAAATTTCATTTCTTCCTACACCCCCCTCCCCCAATTATGCTGCTGGCCTCAAAGGTCAATGAAGACATTCATGCAGAAAGACATAGATGACTACAGGGAACCAGTTCTTTCTTACTGTAATAAGGGCTTGCATATTTTGGCCAAGAGAAATTTGCACAAGCACATATTCTTCTACAGGTAATCGTAAGCAAATTCCTTAGGTTCAGAGGGGAATTCAGTGAAAATATGCTCTAACAGGACGATGCTGTCTGGCAAGGCTTACCTGGAATGCAGTTTGTGTTTGGTGGCAGACCTATACAATTGCTTTTGCCACCTATGTGCCCCTCAAATACTGCCACTGGGAGATTAGTTTCCTTCTCTTCAGGTATGAATCCTGCAGAGGCTGAGAGACACAGTGTGGAGAGGAGTCCCTGGATGTGGGAGTGATAAATGTCAGTGTGATCATGACGGAACAGGAACATTAATGGATGGCTTTATTTGTCACTGTGAAGCACAGCAGTATTTGTTGTCGCAGGAATTGAGAACACCAACCAGCTTTAGTCTTATGGGACCAGATACCACGTAAAATACTCTTCGGTTAAGATTATGTTGCAGTTCATTATCACTCTAATCAAGAATGAACCGAAAGACCCATGCTCAGTTTCAATCGTATAGTGTTTTCTATACAGCTTAAGGTTCTCCGTGCTAGTAGGGGGTGCTGCTGGGCTGAAGTTCCATTCCCTATAGTTTGGGGTACTTTGTGAAATGACTTATTTGGTGACAAAAACCAGGAGGCGTGAAAGGGCACAAAATGAGAACTATGGCTGGCTCCAGTTCACCTGTATGTTCAACAATGCCCCCCAACCCCAGACAAACGTGAGCTCCGTGTTGCCAGCCTCACTGTCCATCAGTAAGACCTGCCAGCCATCACAGGACCCTTGTCTACCTCAGTGAATTTTTGTAAAGGTAAAATAAGGTGACAGGTGTGAATTCAATATGTAAGCTTTCCTCAGTGAGAGCGTGATTAGCTGACTTAAGGCAGTCCAAATTGGTTGTAAAGAACCTCAAAGTGGCTCCTTGGAAGTTTTGTTTAGAACTGTTCTCAGCTACTGTAGTAAATCAAACCTTAGGGGGGGGTTGTTTATTTGGTTTTGTTTTTGTTTTTTTTACACATAAATCAAGAAAATTTGAGGTAAGCATTAAATTTCTATTTAAAACAAACAAACAAACAAACAAACAAACAAAAAACCCTGCTTTGAAAATGGTCCTAATGTAGTGATGGGGACTTTCTAAGTCACAAGAGTGAAAAGAGAGTGAAAAAAAGCTGTAAAGGACATCTCAAGAATGGAATTACTTAGTTTACAGTTAACTTTTCACTTTCAGAGAAGCATTGTCTTCTTGCCCGATATTTTATTTAGTGAGTAATAAACAAACAAGTGAAAAAGAAACAGGAGTCAATGTTCTCCCTTTTTTTGTGAAGTAAATGTTCTCAAAAAACTATTAAAGAAGCATAATGAACTTGCTTTGACCTCGTCCCTAAAAGGACCAGGATCACTAAAAGACAGGTATCGTCCCTCAAAAACATTTTAACAGGGATGGTGATTTATAAGTCCTGGGAGAGAATACCGCACCCTTCTAAACTGGCTCAGCCCACCTGCATTTGTGCCGGACATCTCTATGTACCTAAAGTTTTAATTAGAATATTCCTATAATAAGGGTTTCACAAGAGCCATACTCTAACTTACAACAGAAAGAAGATTAGAAATGGTGACAAGGCTGAAATTATTCTTATTGATAGAGTGGTGAGGGTGCCTTCAACTTGAATAAAAGTAATTAGGTTAACTTTATTTCTTGCCTTGGCAGCGCCTTCTCCCTTTGTTGATGTAATCAAGCCCCTTTTCCTTCACTGCCCTAAATCACTGCAGAGTCCTTAGAACCAGAAAGCACAAAATGCTTGCTGACTAAAGGGCTCTATTGAGTGACTTCAGCTCCCGCTGCCTGCTGACAGACTGCCTGCATATTGAAGCATTGGGGGAAGTGTGTGTGGGGGGGCGGGGGAGGGCTTCAAAAGAATTAGCTCTTGCTTTATTTGGTCACAATCTGAGTCCTACATGATTCTGATTTTATTGGAGAAGACTTGAAGCTGTCAAGGATAAATTAAGGAGTAAATAATCCCCCTGCCGCTGAAAAGGGATCACAGAAAGACTGGGGTCTAGAGGTTTCTTTGTTAGCGTGTCCCGTCCGCTCTTTACTGTTGAGATTGTTGTCAGTTTTCTAGACGCAGAAGTCATCTCCTTCTTGCTCCATGCTCTGTTTTGGGTTAGTTTGTGTCATTTTTCTTGCAGTGGAAAATTTCTGTGTCCTGAAGAAATGCTTTCACCTGCCAGTGAGGTAAACACAGTATGCCCTGTTTTACCAAAAGAGGGCAATGTTGCTGTGCGGAACCTCCTCGCTCTGCTCCAACTGGCTCCCCAGAATGGTAAATAATCGCCTCTTTCTGTTCCCTTTCACCGCATAACAAGTTTGCACATGTCTCTGCGCTTTGTAGTTAATCTGGACTTTGTAACTATCTGTCCTACCTATTAACGCCATCCACTCCCAAATTGTTTAAAGGGTAATGCCTTTCACTCCATGCGTGACTGGCACACGCGGGCGGAAAAGCTGTCTCTGTAATTCTGCTCTTTTCTCTTTGCCACTGATAGACAAGAGGAAAAACAGCCTGCTTTATGAAATGTTGAAAGGCGTGTCTACTATGTTCCTATTCCCAAACATTCGGTCAGCAAAGTGTCTATTCACGCTCTCCACGGGTAACCAAACAGAAAAGCCAAGGGGGAAAAGAATTGTTTCCAGGAAACTTACTTTAAAATTAGCCCTTGTTCTATTAGCTAAGACATGAGTGGAAACTAATACTAAGATGCAGATCATAACTGGATAACTGGCGGTTGGTTTCTTTTGTAGAGTCTCGGGTTGGTTTTGTTCAACCCCCTGTAAATTCAGGTCTTTATGAAAAACTTGCTTTCGTCAGGAAACTGCTAAATTGCTGTTAATTCTTTTCTTTAAAAAAGATGGCGCGTTTTAACCTTATCCTGCTTCCGCTTTAGGGTTTTCTTTATTTTATTTATTTTGTCGCTCCTGATTGTTTCTTGGAAAGTACAATTTAGCTCTTCACTGGAAGGCTTGTTTGAGGAGGAGAATTCCTGGGATGTTTTTGGTGAAAGAAGGGACACTCCAGAGAGTGCTTCTGCTCTCTCAAGCCCCTGCAGTACATTGCCACTAGAGCAACCTGCTTCCACATCTAACACAACTCCTAGCTCATTTCCCTACATATACATGTTCTGTATAACACTAATCTTGCTTTTGTTTTTATTAGTACTGATTCGTATTTAAAGTTTATTAAAGAGCAAAGGCTGTAGACATTTTTTTCTTGAGCATTAAACAACACTGATTTCATTTTCTACAAAACTGTCACTAGTCATTTTATCAGAACCAGAAATAAATCAAAAGAAAAAAAAAACCCAAAAGTATAAACCTGGTCATCATTAAAACTAAAAATAAATTAAACAAAAAAAGAACTAAGTTCAGAGAGATACATTCTTGAAGGAAGTGGAGGGCTCAGAAGAGCCTAATGGTGTTTTTCAGTTTCTAAAGTGCCTCATGTTCTTATATTTAACTGGGCTTCGAAGATTTAAGTAGAATCTATCATCCTTGGGACATCAATAAAACCCAAAGCAAGCCATGGCTGCTGTAGGCGCTCCCAGGAAATCCTTATTTAACATTGACTTCGTTTACAGTGGCTCTGCGCTTTCATTTCCTCTGAGTTAAAGCCCGCAGTCTCATTTCTGCTTCCTTCCCCTACAACTCTCGGTGTATGTACATGAGACAGTCTACATTATTAAAAGAATAATAACCATCTTGCAGGTTTCTGAACCCAAGATTGTATTTTCTTTCTCAAATATTCATTAAAAAAAAATAGAGATTCTATTTTATTGAAAGTGCTCTTTAATGAATAGTATTCCTGTTTGCGTACACGAAGGAGCTTCCCGGGCCATTCCCTGACAGTAATTGTGGTCTGAATTGAGAACATCCAGGGACGGAGTGCAGTTAATGGCCACCCTGTGGATTGAGCGCTCCATTTTTGTCATATCTGCCTACATTTTAAAATGCAGAAATTAAGCCAGGAAAGAGTTAATTATGTTCCCATATCAGGAAACCCTCAATGAGCAGTCAGAGAAGTCAGAGAGAAGAAGGCTTTGTCTTTGATGCAAAACAGAAATTTCAAAGACCCTGGCAGATGATAGTATATAAATAGTAACCAAGCATGGTGTGTGCCTCTGCCTCTGTGTGTGTGTGTGTGTGTGTGTGTGTGTGTGTGTGTGTGTGTATGCGCGCGGTGTAACTTGAGAACAGGAAATCTTCTAATAACTCAATGTACATTATTAAAGAAAATAAATGAGCCAGGGGCACCTTTTAATTTCCACAGAATTTGAATGAATAAACAGAGTTAAGTTTTTTTTTTTTTTCAACCAAACAGCACCCTACTGTTTATCTACTCTAGCTTCATCTTTGCTCATTTGATAATTTACCAGCATAAAGAAACACAGCTGTCACTAGAGTAACATTAGAATGTTTGGACCCAAAGGGTCCAGACAGAAGAGACATGACCATAGATGGAATTATCTGAGCAAGACGGGGTTTTCAACGAACAATTAGATTTTTGCACTTTGTAAGATGTAGGAGTATAAAAGGCTTTATTGTTAAATACTTGGCTTGTTAGAAATGGAATAATAATTTAAAAATATCCACGCAACACTACACACATGTGTGTATGCACGATCACACTCTTAATCACTCTCTGAATCTGATTATATCCATGTTGTGGTGAATTTGCTTAAAAAGCAAAAGGCTTATGTAATCAAGAACAGATATTTAACTTGTCCAGGTCTTGCAAAGGGGAGGCTAATATTTGATTCTAAAACATTTTTCTTGAAAATAGAATGTTTTAAATGTAGAGAATCTCATTACATTTTTCAGCTAATTTTTAGATGCTCCATCACTGCCTTCATTTAGTCTGAAAAACACTCACACATAAAGCTCTAGTTTCTGATAATGGTCCCTATCCTATTTGGTGGACTGGCCACTGTTGCTGCTTTATGTAAAGCCATAGTATTCTGTAGTATAGTTTCGAAATACTAGATACAAGAGCCCTGAGAGACATCATGACAGTGTTTTGCATGTTTAGTTTAAAAGTATAACACTTTGCCAAATAATTGTTTGACGATTTCTTTCTTTCAGCTAACTGAATTTTCCTTTGAGAATTGGCCAGTTAGGTTGGAGCATCAAATTCCTTGGTAGCATGCTCAGCTTAAGGGCTTATTTCAGCAATGACAAACTTCTCTCTGGGAAGCACAGACAACCCCAATATTCATGTTTGAACTGACAATATTTTTAAGTGGAAATTTTGTATTCAAATAAAAAGAATTTTACTACATGTTTTCATTTTTTTCAAGTTTTCTCTGATACAGCACTATACATTTTTATTTTGGAAATGTGACTTAAACATGTAAACAAGCTGATACTTTTAAACAGCACGGCATTCAGTCATTGCAGAATTAATTAGATTATACTCTCATACATCACCTGCATGATGTCCAGCTAAATTCTGATGCTCTCATCCACAGGGTTGAAAGTGCAGGATGAAGAATATCACATTATCATGTTCATGTCAGTCATCCTGAAGAGTTGAAAAGTCTTATTTGGATCTTTCACTGATCAAGTGTCATGCACAAGATACTGGCAGTGGAGGATGTAAGAAAAGGGTCACAAAGATAACCCCACTGATTTGCCATTTAGTGATGAAATTATTACTTTCCTAAGTTAGACCAGTGCATAGCACCAGAGTGGGTCACAATAGCAGGCAGTGCATACCATCAGAGTAGGTCACAATAACAGGCAGTGCATAGCATCATAGTGTTATAAAACCAGTCAGTGCATAACGTCAGACTGGGTTACAATGCCAGGGACTCTTTCTCGGGGCTTTGTTATGAAGTGAGGGTTAGATGCAGGAGAGAAGAATATTTAAAGATAGAGTTGTGGTTGATTCCAGAGGCTGTGAAACACCAATGTCTGTGCTGACATTTCCATGTTTAACCCACAGTGGAGACTTTTATACTTCTTTATGTATTAAGTGGTGGAAGACACTAGTCCTTTTTTAAACCAATATCATTTGGAAAGTTCAGAATTAAGAATAAAGCACAACTTCGAGAGGGGCTTTTCTGAGTATGAATTAGAAAGTAAAATTGCATAAAGATGACAGAACACAAAAGGAAAAACAGCTGTGTGTGTCTACAGGTGTGTATGTGTGTGTGTGTGTGTGTGTGTGTGCATTACACATACAGAAATTCGTATTTCAGTTTAGCTCTATCCACTATTAATACTTACATTTGAAGTCATTCATATATAGCTTTAATAACTGCTGCAATAAAAATATAATGTGGAGTGCTTCAAAGTAAGGTAACATATTTTTTTTTAATCTATAGAGGTTTTTTATTCATGTATAACTAGAAACTCTTTTGTCAGTATTCCCAAATCATTATCTAACCAACTGGATAGTTATTCCTGATTACAAGGCAGTGACAACAGTCTATTCTTTGCTGCTATTTTACAGCTTTTATTCTAAGATGGATATACAAAATTGGAAGTAAAAATGGTTAATTTAAAACTTTACATAAAATGTATTGGCATTTCCTAATTTTTATGAATTTTATATACTTTCTTAAGAAAGTAGAGCAAGCATTGGCTACCCCTAAAGCATATCTATACACCATAAAAAAATGTGCTAGCTGACACTAAATAAATCTAAATTAATCCCTTGGCTAGTCACAACTCAGTATTTCTGTTCCTCTTTGGTACACGCTATCTTGTGAATGTGAACCTAAAGTCCTTCTGATTAGAATACTTGTATTTGAACAATACTAACATATTCACAGCCAGTGTGAAATACCACTTTCTCAAAGACACCTTCCCCAGACATCAGCTGCCTTTTCCCCCACAATCAGGGTTATCCAGAGACTCGGTGTCTCATATTCTGAATGTATAACCCAAGGAAACATGAAGACTCATTGCTAAATGATTGGTCATTAAAAACACTGCTATGAGTTAGTGTGACATTTAAACACATGAGTTTCCAGAATATGAACATACCAATCCTGGGCATCTTAGAATCATATGATGATAAAAGCATAAAAGCATGCAGATTTCTTTATTATCAGCTTCGTAAAAAATGAGTACAGTGCTGTGGTTCCTGTTAGCTCTACTCATTAGCTGATGCAGCTTCCGGGTTATACCTGTATGTCAGCTTCAGACCACCCAAAGGCTGAAACTTGAGTCTGTTATGAATTGTAAATATCTGTGTTTTCTGATGGCCTTGGGTGACCCCTGTGCAAGGGTCACTTGACTCCCAAGGGGTTGGGGCCAAAAGGTTGAGAATCACAGTTCTACCTCGTCTCCATTCCCACATACTTTTCACCATCATATAAATCACCTCAGATTTAATTCACTGAAGCAGCAAAAGTTATCTCTGCTCTTTCCTCAGATTCCAAAACTGGTTTCATTACCTACAAGTGGAAATTCGTGTGCTAACTTTGAAGGGTTATGTATGTATGTATGTTTGTATGTATGTATGTATGTATGTGTTGTGTGTGTGTGTGTGTGTGTGTGTGTGTGTGGGTGGGGAAAGAGAGAGGGGGGGTTCCTACCATTTTAGTGGGAGAAAAACCAAGTCATAATGCAGTCATTCCTAGATAGAGGGACTAGTTAAGATGTTCTATTGGTCCTGGGTGGCACTTGGCAAAGGAGCAGGGAAGGCTCTGTCCTTCATGAGAACAGCACTGTGAACATAATTGACGACCTCTATAACAGATCAAATGACCTTCTTTGCTTTTCACTTAAACGGCATGCCTTTGTCCTTTCCTATGTAGACCCAAGTATGCCATCTATGGCACCTGGTCTGCTAGAGGAACTCATTCCTTTGCCTTCCATGCTGGTGTCATTGCTAAGTGAATGGTCAATAAAAATATTACTGCCTCCCATAAGATAGGATAGTCAAAAGATGCACACAGAAACAAGCACTCACTGGAAATGATGTGTAAGGTCTGTAGGAGTTCTTAGTTTTCAGATTATATGAACCCTACTGACTTACTCCTTCCAGAACAGATCCTGGGAATGCTTAATATTCTCAAAAGGAAGGATTATCCCATCCATGAAATGATAACCCAAATGTTTCCTTTTCTTTTTTCGTGATTTCCCTCTGCTACCTGAGCTATTTCATGTTCCAATCTTTAATAATTTATATATACTTTAAAATGGATCTACTAGCATCACATAGTTGCATGAGGGATGAACTAACTGATAGGCATAGCTGTGCAGGACAGTGACTAACATGTGGTAAATACTTCAAAATATCAGTAGAGTTGTTACAAAATTTATTCATTGCTGGTGACTGCTATAGCATAGTGTCCCACACTGAGTCGCTAAAAGTAGCAGTGTGTTATTATCTCACAATTCTGAAGTCACAAAGTTGGCAGAGCCTCCCTTGCTGGATTCTAGATGCTGATCGTTTGCAGCCATAGCTGGCATTTCTCAGGCTTTGGAGACATCTCTGTCATCTCATCCTTATCTTGACAGGGTGTTCTCCTTGGGTTCCTGTCTTACATGGTCATCTTATAAGGTGAGCAGTCATTCTGGACTAAGAGTCGATTTTGCTCCAGGATGACTTCAGTATAGATCTGAAATCAATCTATTTCTTAATAAGACCACATTCTGAGATACTGGGGTTGTATTCAGCAATTTGATACACTAGGAGAGATAAAATTAAACCTAGAGTTATGTCCCATATGTAAACTAGCCTTCCTTTCTGCTAGTTCTCCAAGCTGAGGTTGTTTTCTTTCTACATATCCTGTGATCCCTGCCTACCTACCTTCTTAGATATTGAGCTGATTCCCATCCTTATGCCTCTTTCCATTCTTTTGTCACTGTTGGGGATTCCTCATTGATGTCTTCCTTTCTTCTCGTCTCTGCACATGTGCTAAGAAAAACTTCCTCCTGAATCATCTAAGTTTACCTTGTGATCTTTCTAAACAGTCTCCAGGAGTCACAAAACAATCACTCCAGTGATCAATTGAGTTGGAACCAAGGGTCTGCTCATGATATTTTGCTAGCTTTTAATTGCCCTTAAGATCAAATTCCAAATGCATCGCTGCTCAGTCATCTCAGATCTACTCATTGTCCTAGCTTCACCCCCAACAGCTCCTGCTCTAGCCAGTGCTTAAGCCTTTAGAGATAAAGCTTAGAGATCCACTCATCACCAAATCTTCCACAAGCAACCTCTCTATCCCTGCCAAGTCTGAATGAGATGCTGCTGCTACAGGCATTGTAATTTTTTTTTACCCAAAATAGAACTTTTCACTTTACACTTTCTTGTCTGATACCCACAAGCCAGCAGTCTTGCATAAAATGACTTTGTGCATTGTACACCACTGTATCATTACATGTCCAAGGGTAGCACTCTTATTCTTTCAGACAACAAATATTCAAAGCCTACATTCTATCACTAAATGATTTACCCTTTGGGAATGTAATGATAACCAAGAAAGACATTTTCCTGGTTCTATAAAACTTATACGATGAGGGGTAACTATTAACTCAAAAAAGTGGTTAAAATACAGTCTAATCCATCTTGATAAGGATAGTACAGTTTTCCCTGGACTCATGGAGGTAGGTGTGAGTGAGGGAAGAGATGCCAAAGAGAGATATCTCACTGCACTGGGCTGGGGTGAGGGACACAGAGCTCCGGGTAAGGGAAAAAAAAAAAAAATCAGGTTTGGTCTCTACAGTGACCAATGCAACCAAAGGAAAACAGAGAGGAGATAAGATGGCTTTAAAGGCATTTCAACCTATAGTAATATGTTTTTAATTTTCAGAAAAAAATGAGAAAAATACCAAAGGGTGCTCAATATTAGAATGATGTGCAGCTCCATATGTTCTGAATGTCAATGGGGGCAATTATCTAGAAAAATGAATGGAATGGGACAAAATGCTTGCTAGCATTCCAGCTAGCAAGAATAAGAGAAGATAAGAGAAAATAGAGACCTGCCTTAGCACATGGGAATACGACAGGGGAGAACCTAGGCAGCCAGATGAATAATTAGTAGGGACAAAGAGAAAACAGTGATTGTGGAATAAGGGACTTGGAACTGACTAAGAGATTTCTCTACTGAATGCATTTGGTTGGCGTTCAGGAAAATAAAGGATATTCTACAAAGTTTACATTTTGAACATGTGGGAAGTACAGTTTAAAGCCTGACAGGGCATGCGTGCAATGCCCAGGAGAAAGTCTATGGGAGGATGAATGCAAAGGCAGCTGGCTTGTGGGCCTAATGCTCAAGGAAATAAATCTTGACTGAAGCTCATGCCATGTCTTCTTACTCATTCTGCTGTGCAGGTTCTGATTATGAGCTGCATATTAAAATTACCTTGGGATCATTTAAAAAGAGAAAGAAAGAAAACTATGCCTGCTCCCCATTCCCAGAGACTCTCGTTTAATTGGTCTTGGACTTGGTAATTTCTAAAAAGCTCTCTGGGGAATTCCAATATGAGGATCAGATTTAAAACCACTACTATCCAGCCAAATAAGTAGGCAAATAAAAATAAGCTTTACTATACTTAGTATGTGTGAATGTGCGGGGGGGGGTTCATAAACCATTTAATGCAATCTTCACATGATCACTAATTTGTACATCAATTTTGATAAGGTCAAAGATGCCCAGATTACAAGGAAAATATGGCTTCTGGGTTGTCTGAGAAGAGAATTCAGAAGATGTGAGAGTATACACTGAGTAAAGGTCACACCTTTACTTGGGTGTGTGGCCATCACTCAAGCCACTAAAGACCTGAGAAGTCTCATGGTGACAGAAGAGTGAATCTACATCCTCTCCTTAATCTTGGGTGCCATTGTCTTCTGACCTTCGTCACTGTTATTCCTCGTGCTCAGACTTTCTGGCTCAGACCAGAACTTACCATCAGCATGTCTGCCTCCATCCATTCTTAGACTTTTCATTTCTGATTTCATCATAACCTCAGCCTCCCAAGACTTAGACATATAGTTGTGAGATTTCTTCTCCTTCATAATTCTCTGAGTTGGTCCCAATAAGTAAATATAGTACATCTATTTTATGCATATCAAGCACACCTATATTAATTGTGAACATTTAAGTACATTAGTATTTCACACTGGCTTTGTTCCTCTGCAGAACCCTGACTTACAAAATTTCTGCTTCAGCTTCATCTCCCACATCCTTCCCATCCTTTACAGCGCAATCCTGACTCACTTCCTTCCTTGCCAAGTCAACTCAGCAGTGACATCCCTCTATACACGTCTGTATACTTTCCTTCCTCTTGCTAAATGCTCTTCCTGGCCATAGTCAAGGTCCAACTCATGCTACCTGCTCTCTGAAGTTTTGCCCAACCCCCTTCTGGGTGCAAAATTAATCTCTCACACTTATCACATCATATCATAATTATTTGATTGCATTTTAACTGGATCATTAGAAAGACAGCATTGTGTATTCTTGGAAATGTCAATGAAAGAAGGAAAAATGAAGAGCATAATTACAAGGTTGTTTTCTTCATTTAAAAAAAAGGCAACTTACATTAGCATAGCATTTTCACAGGCATTTTATTCAATCCTATAGCAACATTGTGAATCTGGCAGGAATATATTATTTTTTCCATCAATATTAGTGATTTTAAGTGTTCTCACCACAAATAAATAAGTGCATGAAGCTGTGCATATGCTAATTAGCTTGATTTATCTATTCCATAATGCATTCATATTTTAAAATATCATGATGTACACTATAATATATACAATGTGTTTCAGTTTCAAACAAATACAAATTTAATATAAATAACTTAAAACACCCTTAAATTCTATTGTTTTACTTTTCTTTTATTGGATATTTTCTTTATTTACATTTCAAATGTTTTCCCCTTTCCAGGTCTCCCCTTCTGAAATACCCTAGCCCATATCTCCTCCCCCTGCCTCTATGAGGGTGCTCCCACACAACCCCACTCCTATCCTCCTTCCCTGGCATTCCCCTACACTGGGGCATCGAATACCCTCAGTCCCAAGGGCCTCTCCTCCCACTGATGTCCAACAAGTCCATCCTCTGCCACATGTGTGGTCAGTGCCATGAGTCCCTTCATGTGTTTTCTTTGTTGTGTTGGTGGTCCAGTGCCTGGGAGCTCCAGGAGTCTGGCCTGTTGACACTGTTGCTCCCTCTATGGGGTTGCAAACCCCCTTAGCTCTTTCAGTCCCTTCTCCAACTCCTCCATCGGGGACACAGGAGCTCAGTCCAATGGTTGGCTGAGAGCTTCTGCCTCTGTATTTGTCAGGTTCTGGCAGAGCCTCTCAGGAGACAGCCATATCGGGCCTCCATCAGCAAGTACTTCCCAGCATCCACAATAATGTCCAGGTTTGGTGGCTGTATATGGGATGGATCCCCAGGTGGGGCATCCAGATAGGCTTACCATCCTTATTTTCTCACGCGCTAATACAAAATTTACGTATATGAGCACAGTTTCTGAAGGACTTTATAATATGAAAAATATTTGCTTAGATTCTATGTGGTTCTTATAACTGTAGATACACCTTTGCAAAAAGCTCTTTTTCTAAACTTTCCTTAGGTTGTCCTAAATTTACCAATTGCTGAAAACTGACTGACAGTATTTCAGAACAGATAGAATTAATTGCCTAAAGAACTTGTGGTGCTAATATGCCATCACATTTGCTAATCATTAATCTTCTAAATGGTGGTGGCTCTTGGCCAAAGGTGCCATCGCATAGTCACTGGACAGTTTTATGAAATAAATTCACAGACGATGCTTTGTATAAACACGATATATTTGTGCTTATAAAACCTCTAGTTTGCTTTAGGAAAAAATAAACTTTAGATACATTATCTATATTATCTTAGTAAAGAAATTTTATGAGACCTAAGAAAAATTTATTTGCCTCTTTTATATCAAACCCCAAAATATTAAATGTAGGATACCAATTGACACTAAAATTTATTTGATGTTCCATCCCAATCTTTTCATATTCTACTTTGATTCCATCACTAAAAAGCATTTATATTATACTGGAAAATAATTTGTTCCTTAGGAAATATTCTTTGATATTAAATATTCAGTTGTTATGGTATGAGAAAATATAGTTGACTCTGCAACTTCTTTCATGGGTATTTTATTCCCTATTTTGGGGAGGAATGAAGTATCCACGTGTTGGTCTTCCTTCTTGATTTTCTTGTGTTTTGGAGATTGTACCTTGGGTATTCTAGGTTTCTGGGCTAATATCCACTTATCAGTGAGTGCATATCAAGTGAGTTCTTTTGTGATTGGG
>NC_034592.1:44245320-44256633 GCF_900095145.1 Mus pahari | reverse complement strand
GCAATGGAGGAGTGTTCCTCTTTCTCCACAACCTCACCAGCATCTGCTGTCACCTGAATTTTTAATCTTAGCCATTCTGACTGGTGTGAGGTAAAATCTCAGGGTTGTTTTGATTTGCATTTCCCTGATGATTAAGGATGTTGAACATTTTTTCAAGTGCTTCTCATGAAATACCCATGAAAGAAGTTGCAGAGACAAAGTCTGGACCTAAGACGAAAGCATGGACCATCCAGAGACTGCCCCACCCGGGGGTCCATCCCGTAATCAGTCACCAAACACAGACACTATTGCATATGCCAGCAAGATTTTGCTGAAAGGACACTGATATAGCTATCTCTTGTGAGGCTATGCCAGTGCCTGGCAAATATAGAAATGGATGCCCACAGCCATCTATAGGATAGAACACAGAGACCCCAATAGAGGAGCTAGAGAAATTATCCAAAGAGCTGAAGGGGTCTGCAACCCTATAAGTGGAACAACAATATGAACTAACCAGTATCCCCAGAGCTTGTGTCTCTAGCTGCATATATAGCAGAAGATGGCCTAGTCAGCCATCTTTGGGAAGAGAGGCCCCTTGGTCTTACAAACTTTATATGCCCCAGTACAGGGGAACACCAGGGCCAAGAAGTGGGAGTGGGTGGGCAGGGTAGCCTTTGAAATGTAAATGATGAAAGTATCTAATAAAATAATTAAAAAAGAAAGAAAATATGGTTGAAATTAAAGAAGACATGGCCTCTGACCTTCAAGACCACAGATTAGCATTGCATTCTAATGTAACTCCTGTATAGTCTGACATTTTTAAACCATCTGAATAATTTCATGACATAGAAATATTTTTTTTTGAGACAGGGTTTGTCTGTATAGCCCTGGCTGTCCTAGAACTCACTTTGTAGACCAGGCTGGCCTTGAACTCAGAAATCAGCCTGCCTCTGCCTCCCGAGTGCTGGGATTAAAGGAGTGTGCCACCATGCCCGGCTATGACATAGAAATATTACATATTGTTTCAAATGCTGTAGCTAAGGCTTATCAACGACTAAGAAACTAACCTCACAAGTAGTTTCTTAAATCTATAATATCCCTTTTATGTTTATGCAGATGAAATGTATCTATATTATTTGGGCAAGTTATTGGAAGCAGAACACAGCTAATGTGATTAAAATGTATCTCAGTGGTTAGGATCACAAGCTTTGGAGTTAGACATATCTATTTTTCATCCAAACTAAATCTAAGCCTATTAACAAGATGATAAACCAGCATTGCAAACCTACTTCCTCCCTTAATAAAAGAGGAATATTAATACTCCTTACTATGGAATGTATAAAATGCTCTAAAGTTAATACACATACACTACTATGGTTTAAGATATAATACATGTGAGGAAGGGTTTAGCCTGTAGAGCCAGTGTACAACATACATTAACTACTACTAAGAAAAGATTTTAAATATCACCTTAATAGTAACTGAAGTAAATATACACACCAAACAAATTTTGGATCAAGATTAATTGTAATGAAATTCAGCTTTTAGTAAATAAGAAATAAAAAAATTTCAAAAGTTTTGAATTTATAGCCCTAAGTTATTTCTATGTATTCAATAGATAATGTGAAAATATTTTAAAAGAATTATAGCTGTCAAGACTGATGGTATAAGAGTGTTCAGTGGTGTTCAGTCACCGCCCCCGAGCACACCATTGCTCAATGGTCTGTGGAAGCTTCTGACTTTATGTTGAACACTTGTGGGAATAAGTTTTCAGCTAAGAGTTTAATAGTTAGCTTAATGACTACTAAGAATAAGCTATACTTGTTCCCAAATGGGTTTGTTCCCAGTTTGCACTGAAATAATTACAACATTTCATAAGGTAAGCTAATGAAGTGAGCACAGAAAACAGAACACTCTAGAGATGGAAGACTTGACCCTAGTTGTTGTTGTTTTTTAAATGGCATATTCTCACTGCTACGGGAACTAAAACATAGTTTAAGATTTAATATAGATGAGAAAGGGTTTGGCATGAGACTTGATGCACATTCAACTGAAATAGTTCATGAGACATCACAATCCCACTACCACTGGAAACACTCTCAGCATAAGTTAGAAAAACGACTAAGAAGCTGTCTGAAAAAAAAATTACTGAGAAAATAGTAACTGTTATTTATTA
Source organism: Mus pahari (assembly GCF_900095145.1). Lineage (NCBI taxonomy): Eukaryota > Metazoa > Chordata > Mammalia > Rodentia > Muridae > Mus > Mus pahari. Next base: position 44,254,478 of record NC_034592.1, on the reverse strand, counting down.
TCAACTACTTCATAAACCAGTAGTTCTCAACTTTCCTAATGCTAAAAATGCTTTAATACAGTTCCTCATATGGTGACCCTCAATTATAAAATTCTTTTCATTGCTATTTCATAACTGTAATTTTGCTACTGTTATGAATCATAATGTAAACATCTGTGGGTTTCGATGGTATTAGGCAATCCCTTTGAAAGAAGTCAGTCAACCCTGAAAAGGGGGTTGTGACACACAGGTTGAGAACCATTTCTTGCAGTATGCTAAAAGACATAAATATGCCTAATAAATACGTAAAATTGTGTGAAAATATTCTAAACAAAAATGTTTAAGGTGGCCGTATTTAACAAGATCACAGAAAGATGGGGAAGAGGAGGAGGGGGAGGGGGTGTGGAGGGGGAGAGGAGGGGAGGGAAGGGGGAAAGGAGGGGAGAGGGAGAGAAGCAAAGAAAATGAGTTGCTGATGGACACGTAAAAATCATAGGGAAAATATAGAACCCACGGTTCCAGGATTTGAAAATGTTTCCTGTCAATATCAAATGTCTAACTCTTCTGATGCAACCCAGAAAGAAGCTGGGTATTGACAGTAAAATGCTGAATACATGAAGGGCACACAAGTCAAGGATGCTTATCTGCTTCCTGAGGAAGCCTATGAACTGAAGCATTAGCCACTGTTGTCTGGGATGTTACTTTAAGTAGGGTTATTATCATTGTTAAGTAGGGTTATTATCATTGAGACTGAAAATTCCTTTGCCTGCACATAGCTCCCTTTTTATTATGCCAGTTTCTATGCTCATGACTAAGGTAGTGTCTGGACACCATGGTTCCTTCACCCCCTTCTAAACAGGCAGAGGCTGTGACTCTAGCACTGGGTATGCACCATTTGAACCTCAGTCTTTGTCATTTCCTACTTGTATCCCTTTCAAAAATGACTTATAATTTTTACTTCTTTTATCTATTAAAAAAGCATCTTGTAAACAGTTCATTAAATTTCTATGAGGGTTAGATAAAACACAGAAAATCAATATAGATGTGTTTCTATAAAAATGGCCTTAAATAGAATAAATAGCTTCTTTACTCACATTCTATGTGAAGTTTTATATTAAAGAATTCTATGTGCATATAGTAGTATACTTACTCACTGGTAAAGAATTGAGATATAAACTTAAATTAAAAACAATTAAACAAACCAAATAAAAGTCATAGAATTCTTAATTGCTACAGAAAACAAGCTTTGCACTTGCTGCAATAGCCTTGGGATCGGTAGTTGAGGCCTTAGTGTTTCTTGGACATGGTGCCTAGTTACCTGCTTTGTTGTGCTTCATAGCCTGCTAGTATGTGCTTCTGGGTTGAGGATCGCAATGACCTCTCCCATTTGTTTAGGATGTGCATAATTTGTTACTGGATAGGAATACTGAAGACCTCAGTGTCACAAAGTCTGGAGTCCAGCAAACAAGAAAATCTAGAACCTTGTGGGAGATCAGGAGCAAACAGCCACAAAACACTCCAAAGTCAAATTACACCAATCCTATTGGAGCAAGGAAAACTCATAAACCACTCAGAAGCATAAGCATAGACCCATTAGCCATTTGTTCTGCTGTAGCAAAGATGTTTGGACAGAATCAGGTCAAGACTTCCAGAAGGTAAAGGCTTGTGAGTCCTTGAAGCTGTTGATTAAAGGCCAGCCAGTTGTTCCAACAGTTGGACCAAAAGGTAAGCTAATGAAAAGAAGGGAACTAAAGCAGCAATGCACTGTATTAATGTTCATAGTTAGGGCTGGGATCTAAACTATGCCACCGATAAATAGTAACTGTCTTGAGCAGTGAGCTTTGGTGGATTTCAAGAAGGCTAGTAAGGAGGTTCCTTCCTTCTCTTCAATGACAGCTCCAGCCTTCTACAACTCTTGCTTGTTATCTAAGCACTTGGTCCTAAAAGAACACTGAGTCGCTACTCACTCCATCAGCAACCCTTACACTTTCAACCGATATTGGAGGCCTCTAGTATTCTTATAGGAGATATATCCCATGATAAAAATCGCACACATCTCAAGGAGACAGGAAGGTCAGTCGTGATTCTGTACTCAAAAGCACATGCTGAGCAGGCTCTGAAGATAAACAAGGCATGCATCTAGGCAGCATATCCAATAAACACTGACACCCAAGACGCTGCTCCAAAGGCTGTTGTAATAATTATAAAGCTTTTTTTCTAAGGAAACGGTGAATTCTGCTCCATGGCTTCGTTAGTTTTATATGGTAGGGGCTCAATGTGTACAGATTCATTAGCTGGCAACAGGAAGTAAGACCTAATAGAAATTTCCAAACATCTAAAACATACAGGAATAAAGAAGAAAATTGGAGACTAGAATATGGAGGCCAAATTAAAATGCATATTAGATTACTGGGTACTTTGGGTGGTTGTAACACATGACAGAGTTACTAGTAGGTCACTTTGTATTTTTTTTTTTTTTAGCCAATCATAACTTTCTACCTCTCTTCAATTCCTTGCTCTCTTCCTTTCTTTCATTTCTTTTTTCCTTCATGCCTTCCTGCCTCCACTATAAGTGACACCAGTGTTTACATTTGTTCCTAAATTAGTCTTGCTTGAGTTAGTTTCCATTTGGATAACCTGCTCTAGAAGGGAATTAAAGTTGTTTATTTTCTGCACATTCTATTCATCTCCCCTGACTTACTAATAAAATCTTGACTTACAGCAAGGCATTTAGCCAAAACGTATGTCCCAGGCTCCATCTTAACTGGGTTTGGTCATGTGATTCAAGCACACGTGATCTGAGGGTAAGTTCATCAGTTAGGGGTTGCTCTAGCGACAGACTTCCTCTTTTTAACACTTGGAATATAGATCTGAATGCTGTGCACAAGAAGACTCAAACAAACCACAAAAATTCTTGGTTACATTAAGAGTAATGGTTAAACAGACAAAATGTTAAAAAAAAACACTAGTGCTGTGTCACTCTTGCAGAATGTGGATTGGCATTGCTTCTCACAGTCACAGGAGACATGACCTATATTTTTCATCAGTAATATAGCAGATCTGTGTAACTAACAAATTACGGTTCCCAGTATGTTCTACTTGTTCATGATCTATAGGCAGGGTTTCATTGCTGTGCGTTTGGGTATTTTATTTGCTAGATAGGGATTTAGAGTTGTCCTCCGCTAGGCTGGGTTTTAGAGTTATGTCCAGGTTTCCTACTCCTATCTCAGTATCACCATCAGGACAGCCATCGTACTGGATTGCTCCCTCACCAGTCTAGCCTACCACTTCCTGTCTGTCTTTAAGCTCCATATTCTGCCTGTTAGTCTGAATTTCCTTCTGCAATTTGAAGCACTCCCCCAGCAGAAGTTTGGATCCACATCCTATCTTTTCCAAATCTTCTTAGACCTACAACACCAAAAGTAACTACTCAGGCAGTCGAGGGTATGGTAAAAATGGGCTTCCAGTATTCACAGGTACAAACACTTTTAATCTGACACAGGAGTTCTGGCCTCAAATGAAACTACCATTCAAGTGTTTCTCCTACTACTTACTACCTTACAATCATTTTACTGAGTCATCTCTATGCCATTTCTTGTATCCTATAACATTCTCCAAGTTTCAAATGCCTTTGTCTCTGCCTTCACCTATATCCAGATCTATTAACTTGTCACTCCATTTAACCAAGCTTCTTGACCAACCTATTATCACCTTGACTGCTACAATATGCTATTGGAATGTCTTATTTCTTCTTTTTCTCTCTCAGTCTATTCATAACACAGTGACCAGAATATTCTTTGGCAAATGTCATGGATATGTCACTCAAGTAGCTTTGCAACTTGATGCACAGACAAACACAGACACATGCGTACACACACACTACAGTCCAAAATGCCGTGGCAACTTACAAGTTCTATGCATGTACAGTGCCTGCCCACTTCTGACTTCATCTTGTATTATTTTGTTCATGTACCTTTCTGATTTTAGTATTATTCTTTAACCATGTATAAGTAAGTCTTTGGGAGTGGGCATTTTCCTTTGACGAGTTCTCTTCCCTCAGATGTTCTCACTGCTCACACCCCCACATTCACCACGTCCTAACAAATTTCACTGCTCTGCAGCGTCTTCAAATATCTGTTTCACAAAAAATACCCCCCTGGCCATTATAAGGTGTTTCAAGGACTCCTACTAGCCTTATAGCATTCATCATTTGAGAGCTGAGGATGTAACTTTTCATGTTCATTATCCCCTACATGGATGAAAGCATCATGATGACAGTGGATTGGAACTTCATTTCACTTTGCTTTGATCATTCTCTTCTCAACATACAATATCTCCCATATAGTTTATACTCATAAAGCTTTGCTATTGAAGGAGGACAGTTAATAATCTCTAATTGTGGGAGTACTAATAGTCTTTTGAGGTGTCAATGAATGCTAAATGCTTATAGTCTTTAACTATGCAAGTGTCCATTTTGTACTCAAACTAAAAATTGTAGGTGGAGAACGAGGTTATTATTCCATTTCTTCTTGACATCTCTTGATGGTACGAATTGTGCAGCTGATAACCGTCTTTCTGCTAAGCAGATCCTCCCTCTTCTTTCCATGCTTTTATAAGTCTTTCCCTTTACTAATGATACTTTACACATTCAATTAATGTTTCCATGTGCTTAAAAAGTGACTCTCTGATTATTTTTAATAGATAGGTTTTTTTTTTAGTTACTGACTATTCACATTCATCCTATCTTCTCTTGTTACTTCTCCATTATTCGCTTATATAATGTTGATGTTTCCCATATCTTCAACCCCATTGTTTAATATTTTATGCTGATCAGTTTTTCATCTACTTTCCAATTTAGTCCTTTTACACTTTCTTCTTTATTCACATGATTTCTGCTTTTTTTCTTTTTCAAAGATATCCTTTCCTATTACTATCTGCTAGGTTCGTTTCCTTCAGTTCTTAAATGTCCTTCCTTTGCTTTGCCTTCAATATGCTACCTATTTTCCTTCTATGTTTATTGCTGTTCCCTTTGTTCTAACTTGCTTTGGCAACTGGTTTTACATATTGCATCAGCACTTTCTGATGACATTTGTTTTGGTTTTCAGTTCACAGATATAATCCTGTTGTTCTTAATTCATCTGTTTGATATTTTGAAATACTTCCTCCATTGTGGCTTGATGTTTAAAGATACGTATGCAATGTGTTTATACATGTGTGGTGTGATGTGAGGTAGTACATGTGTCTGGTACACCATGTGTCTGGTATGGTATGGTATGGTATGGTATGGTATGGTATGGTATGGTATGATATAGTATGGTGTGGTGTGGTGTGGTGGGGTGGAGTGTGGTGTGGTATGAGATGGAATGGGATGGGATGATAAGGTATGGTATGTATGGTATGATATATGTATTTGGTACATTGTATTATGGTGTAGTGTATGCGTATGTGCATAGTGTGTGTGCTACATATGTTGTAGTGCTGTAGTGTGGTATTTGTGCTTAGTGTATGTTGCGTATTTATGTGTGGTGTACTTGTGTATGTGTTTGTGTAGGATATATTTGAGTAAACTCTCTTGTTCTCTATCTTTATGTGCTCTCCATTTCGTTTTGAATCCCACTGAGTTCAATCAGTGCTGCCTGCTGAGATGTTAACTGATCTTATTGTCTTGGTCTTGTGTGACTGACCAAAGCTGTAGAGAGTTCATGAGTACACTGGCCATACCACACCTAGAAAGCACTCTTCACAGGGTTCCTCCAGTCCTGTGGCTCTCCCAGGTCCCGCTGCCTCTTCCACAATGTTTGCTAAACCTTGGAGGGTTGATGTAGCACTGAGGGCTGAACACTCAGCAGTCCTTCTTCCTCATGACACCCATGAGTTGTGAGTCACTGCATTGATTATGGCCTACTGTAGAACGAAGCGTCTCTAACAAGGTGAGTGTTTTCAGTGCATGAACTCATAAACCACCTGTACTGGAAATGTCCTCAGATGTATTCTTACACACAGGCCAATTCACAGCCCCGTTTCCAATCCCCTTATCTTCTTCCTGTTTTCCTGTCTCAGAAACCCCACTGTTTACTTTACCAATGACCCTTTCATCTTCTATCATGGCACTCAAGTCCTCTGAGTGTCTTAACATCACTGTTGTCATGAAGCGTGCCTTGTTCTAGCCATCCAGAAGTAAGGACAGTAGCATGAACCTCTTAGGGCACCTGAGACTCTGTCTTTAAGAATCATTGAAATATTCTGCCCACGTATGTATAGGGACCTTTTCTATCTCAATATTGTTATTTAGTCCTGCAAACATTAGAAGTATGAAACATCAATTAACCCAATTTATACACACAAGTGTACTTCTATTAATAAACTCCCTGAGATCAGTTAATCTACTGCAGGTACCTTTTCTTCTCTACTGGCTTTTTGTGCCAGGTTAACACTCACTAAGTGCATGTAAACTGAATAAAAGAAAAAAAAATATGACTAACTAAGAAGATATATTCATAGCCCATTAGATTACAATTATTTAGTGTAGTTATGTTTTAGGTTCTCAAAGTCTGAAAAATAGATAATCACATTTCATAGCTATTCTCAACTAGTGTTCATGGAAGATGATAACAGTGACATTTTGAGCTTTAACTTTAGACAACTAAGGTGGGTGGAAACTCACTACAATGTAGAAACGCATTTTGAAATCATCATATATAAATATTACATGTTCAAAATTATGGATTAAAAGGTGTGTGTTTTCTACCTATTCTTCTCATCACTGGATTGAATTTTCTTCAAACTTCTTTTTATGGTTCATGTTTCTGCAGAACCTCTGATTATTATAATGAAACATTCTTTTCCCCATTGGACCACGTTCTTTCTTATTTCACTTTTCTTCTCTGAAAATGATTTCAAAATTCATTTAAATGCTCTTTTTTTTTTAGCAAGATAATTCTTATTGCATATTTTCTTTATTTACATTTCAAAGGTTATCCCCTTTTCTGGTTTCCCCTCTGAAAAACACCCTCCCCCATTCCCTCCACCTTCCTGCTCACCAACCCACCCACTCCTGCTTCCTGGCCCTGGCATTCCCCCAACACTGGGTCATATAGCTTTCTTAGGTCAAAGGGACTCTCCTCCCATTCATGTCCAATTAGGCCATCCTCTGTGCATATGCAGCTGGAGCCATGAGTCCCACCATGTGTGCTCTTTGGTTGGTAGTTTAGTCCCTGGGAGCTCTGGGGGTACTGGCTAGTTCACATTGTTGTTCCTTCTATGGGACTACAATCCCCTTCAACTCCTTGGGTCCTTTCTCTAGCTCCTTCATTGGGGATCCTATGCTCAGTCCAATGGATGGCTATGAACATCCACCTCTGTATTTGTGAGGCACTGGCAGAGCCTCTAAGGAGACAACTATATCAGGTTCCTGTCAGCAAGCACTTGTTGGCATCCACAACAGTGTCTTGGCTTGGTAACTGTAAATGGGATGGATCCCCAGATGAGTCAGTCTCTAGATGGCCATTTCTTCAGTCTCTACTCCACACTTTGTCTCTGTAACTCCTTCCATGGGTGTTTTGTTCCCTACTTCTAAGATAGACATAAGTATCCACACTATGGTCTTCCTTCTCTTCTTGAATGTGGTTTGGGAAAAGAACCTTCACATAAAACCAGATACACTGAAACTTATAGAAGAGAAAGTGGGGAAGAGTCTCGAACACATGGACACAGAGGAAAAATTCCTGAACAGAACACCAGTGGCTTGTGATGTAAAGAATAAACAAATGGGACCTCATAAAATTGCAAAGCTTCTGTAAGGCAAAGGACACTGTCATTAAGACAAAAAGGCCACTAACACATTGGGAAAGATCTTCACCAATCCTACATCTGATAAAGGGTTAATATCCAATATATACAAAGAACTCAAGAAGTTAGACTCCAGAGAAATAAATTGCCTTATTAAATGTGGTACAGAGTTAAACAAAGAATTCTCAACTGAGGAATACCGTATAGCTGAGAAGCACCTAAAAAATGTTCCACATCCTTAGTCATCAGGGAAATGCAAATCACCTCACCCCAGTCAGAATGGATAAAATCAAAAATTCAGGTGACAGAAGATGCTGGTGAGGATGTGTAGAAAGGGGAACACTCTTCCAATGCTGGTAGGATTGCAAGCTGGTACAACCACTCTGGAAATCAGTTTGGCAGTTCCTCAGAAAATTGGAGATAGTACTACCTGAGGATCCAACAACACCACTCCTGGGCATATACCCAGAAGATGCTCCAACATGTAATAAGGACACATGCTCCACTATGTTCATAGCAGCCTTATTTATAATAGCCAGGAGCTGGAAAGAACCCAGATGCCCCTCAACAGAGGAATGGATCCAGAAACTGTGGTACATTTACACAATGGAGGACTACTCAACTGGCTGCTCTTGCAGAGGACTTGAGTCAATTCTAGGTACCCACAGTGAAAGTCTCATAACCATCTGTAACTCCAGTTCCAAGAGATTCAACACCCTCTTATGGCCTCATCTGGTCCCTACACACACACACACACACACACACACACACACACACACACACACCAATATTCTTGATTAAAAACAATGAATTTATGAAATTCCTAGGCAGATGGATAAATCTGGAGTATATCATCCTGAGTAAATTATCCCAATCACAAAAGAACACACATGATATGCACTCACTGATAAGCGGATATTAGCCCAGAAGCTCAGAATACCCAAGATACAATTGACAAACCACATGAAACTGAAATGCTCTTACTATTATTTTCTTTTTCCTAATGGGTGTCTCCATTGATAAATGAGACAATTTTTTGCTTTTGCTTTGAATTATCGTGTTTCATTCCCATATTTTATACAGTTTCCTCTCAATGCACTATGCAGTGTTAAGGGGAAAGGTGAGAGTTAGGTTTTAATATTTGTTCAAACTCCGGATCAACAAGGTTCCGACAGGAACAGCATTCTCTCTTTTATTTTTTTTTTAATTTTCTTTATTTACATTACAAATGCTATCCTGAAAGTTCCCTATACCCCCACCCCCTGCCCTTGCTCCCCTACCCACCCACTCCTACTACTTGGCCCAGGCCTTCCCTTGTGCTGGGTCATATAAAGTTTGCAAGACCAAGGGGCCTCTCTTCCCAGTGATGGCAGATTAGGCCATCTTCTGCT
>NC_034592.1:44242760-44243834 GCF_900095145.1 Mus pahari | reverse complement strand
GCTTTGCAATTTTATGAGGTCCCATTTGTCAATTCTTGATTTTACAGCACAAGCCATAGGTGTTCTGTTGAGAAATTTTTTTCCCTGTGCCCATATCTTTGAGGTTTTTCCCCACTTTCTCCTCTATCAATTTCAGTGTCTCTGGTTTTATTTGGAGATCTTTGATCCACTTAGATTTGAGCTTTGTACAAGGAGATAAGAATGGATCGATTCTCATTCTTCTACATGATAGCCGCCAGTTGTGCCAGTACCATTTGTTGAAAATGAACAGCATTCTTTCTAAAGCGTGTAAGTTACTTTGTGTCACTTACTAGTCACTTTCTAGAAATGCGTTTTACTTTATTCTTTAGTGTCACTGTGTTATTTCTACTATCTGAAAATGTTTTAAAAATCAGAGAGAGAGAGAGAGAGAGAGAGAGAGAGATTCTAAGAATTCTCCAGTTTACGAATACCGATTAAATACCTTCAGAGGACAAAGCCTAAGGTAAGGTGAATATGTAACTAAGATAGTTGAATGAGGTTATTTTAATCTTTAAAATACTCTGCCTTGAGCCTCATTGTCACTTCTCCTTGTAGCTCACCTAACAGCAAGCACGTAGCATTTGTTCAGTCAAAATTTAATAAAAGGAAAAAACCAGTATGTTATTTTCTCAGATGTTTCCTGTATGCATTTCCCATTTGCTTGTTTTGATTGGCAAGCTCTATATGACCCTGGATTTTAATTTTATGTGAAATTTTTTAAGAATTGTATTTTAGAATTTGTAACCAAAAAGTGACTGTAGCTCCTTTGTGTCTTTTTCTAGCAGGTTTTGGTTTTCCAAGTGGTATTTCATGTTTTGATGACACAACTGATGTATCCATTGACAGTGTGCAAATGTTTCTCCTTGTAGAAACACATTAAGAGTTTTCAGCCCCTTTAGAATATGATTTCAAAGGCGGGGGAGAGAGCTCTATGGTGAAGACTGCTGGCTGCTCTTCCAAGGACTTGAGTAAATTGAAAGTCTCATAACCACCTGTAACTACAGTTCCAAGAGTTTCAACACCCTTTTATGGCCTCATCTGGTACCTACATAC
>NC_034592.1:44208972-44242325 GCF_900095145.1 Mus pahari | reverse complement strand
CACACACACACACACATACACACACACACACAAAGACCTTCCCTTTGGGAAGTTTTATTATCTTTTTGGCATCAGTTAAGAAACTTTTGACTTGACAGAATTTAGGATCACAGGAGAAATGTTCAAAAGCTAGACAAATCCTCAAAATTTCCCGTTCTGTGGTCTCTACTGAATCTACCCTAAGTGGACCATCACCTCTTATCCAATTGGTCCTCATTTCTCTCTGTAGCACACTACAGAGAGAAAAACACTCACTATAACAACAACAACGATAACGACAAATGTCAGATAACTCAAATGCCTCTCTAGTTTCAGTGCCATTCTATATAAATCTGATACATATTTCCAGCACATTCCCACAATCTTTAATCTTCTAATTTAAATGCTTTCCATGCCTCCCACCTAGCTCCCTGTGTCCAGTAATTTGTTACCTGTTTTTCTCACATAAAAGCATGGAGTTCCCTTCTAACGAGAGACTAGCATGGTATGGGAGGGAAGTAACTCGGAGAAGGTTTGTGCTCTGTAGAAGTCCGTTGTGATTAAAAGCATGGACTTCAGAAGAGCACTGTTCCTCACTATAATGGAGCTGTCTCAAAATCATAGGGACCATGCTCCAGTGACAAAGGGCTGGCTAAGGCAAAGCAGAACCGTGCATCATGTACAACTGTCACTGTGTGCAGTGCTGCTTCTTTATTAAGTATTTGGATGAAAAATTTCCCCATCACATATTTCCTATTTTAGAAAATAGTGTATATCCAATATAATCTTTCCTAGCATTAGTGTGAATTTGAGAATAATACTGCTGGAAACAAACTCTCACTTAGAATTTTGAGTCGTCCACACTCTAGTCTCTGTCTTTTCACAAGCTATTGTGATATATTTGCTCATCGTTTTCATATAATTGTTTCTTCTTTCCTTTGCAGTTCTGTCATTGTCTCAGTACGTTTCCACCTTCTCAATAGAATCCTTTCTCATTCCTGTTCCGACTTCCGCTATAAAATATGTCTGTTTCCTACAACTCCTTCCTTTTTATGTTGAAGTAGATTACTATTATTTCTGTGTGTATGTGTGTGTGTGTGTGTATGTGTGTGTGTGTGTGTGTCTGTCTGTCTGTCTGCCTGTGTGCGTACGTATGTCTCTGTGTGTATCTGTGTGTTCATGTCTGTGTTTGTACACAAGATGTCATTATACTGTTAAGGAAGTTCTTGCACTCACAATACTCCTGCTTCAGGCTCCTTATAACCATGTGTTACAGGCTTGTCACCACACTTGGCATTTGCTGTCTATTTAGTTATTTCTAACCTTTTCATTTATTTTCACCTACCTGCTAGGTTCATATATTCTATGTCCATCTGTATAATTTTTTGCTTTGTTATGCTATTTTCCTCCATATATAACTTATTATTTTAAATAATTTAATGTTATTTTATGACCACCTTTGTATATTTGATATATTAAAGTTTCATGATTATGAATAATTTTTTATGTTTCTAATAATACTAAAACTTCAATATCTTTACTTGCTTTTCTAAATGTTTATGCTATTAGCATAATTCCACACATATTAGCCTCCTTAGGGATTATCGTTATTGCTCCACATAATGAATGTCCTCTTAGTTTCACTCAGCAATGACCCTCCTGTTGCTCTGCAATTTTCCTTACAGTGCCCTAGTTTTGTTCGTTGCTCACTTCCAACTGGTTTTCCATGTTGCGTCCTGGTCTTTACATCTCTCATTTCAGTCATCCTACTTGCTGTTCCATTAAACAGACTATGTTCTTTTTTTCTCTAGCTGCTTTTTAACATTTTTTTTTTTAGTTTTCAGCTGTCTTACTCTGTGTGTCTTAGCAAATTTTTTTCATATACTTACTTGTTTAGATTTTTGGAACTTCATTAATCTATGGGAAATGCATTTTTGTCAATTGGTGGGGAAACTCCACTCTAACCCCAGTCCACTAGCTTCCACCATAGACAGGTAGGAACAACTCTAGCCCTGACTCCTCAGCCCTACACCCCTCCTCTCCATGCTCCAGCTCCTGGACTAAGTTATACCAAAACATCCATCCCAGGTCAACACTCCTACTTAACCAAAGTAACTCTAGATGTGCAAACCTCAGTGCAAAAACAAAATCATGAAAATCTAATTATTTTCTTCTCTAAAACTTACTTACTCCATAAAAATGGACCCCAACTTCAATCACCTTGTAGACAAATGATTTTAACTGTGTTCAGAAGGAGAGAAGAAGAAGAAGAAGAAGAAGAAGATGAAGAAGAAGAAGAAGAAGAAGAAGAAGAAGAAGAAGAAGAAGAAGAAGAAGGAGAGATGAGTGAAATAAGAAAATCAGTATGCAATGTGAAAACAGAATTCACTAAAGAAAGATTGGGTATGAAAACTCCATAAGCCAAATAAAACCCTCGGCAAAAGACTGACTAGATCATGTAGAAAACAGTATTGGGTCTGAAAGACTAAGTCAAAGAATTAAATGACTCAATACATGCCAATAATAAATTAATAAATTAATAAAAATGCAGAACTGAACCTAAGAGAGCTTTGGAACACCATGACGACATAAACCTTTGACTTACGGCCAGATAAGGACAAGAAGGAAGCGATGCAAGAAGAAAGGGGAGACAAAGGAAAGAACATAGAACACATTTTCTGTAAAACATAGCAGAAAATGTCCATAACATTTAATAATTTTTTAGGAGCCTCATTCTTTCCTCCCACTCTTTCTGGGTCTCCAATGACACATGGCAAAAACACTTTTCATTCTGTCCTACAAAGAATGATGTTGCTTTCTGATTAAACAGTAAAGAAGAATTAAGAAAACAATATATATGTAGTGTAAAATATTAATTAATTAATTAATTAATTAATTAATTAAGAAAACAATATAAATCAGAGGCCATGGAGTTAAGAATATTAGTACCCTTCTCAGAGGCCATGAAATTCAAATACTAATATGAAAGCACAGACTCTGGGAAAATGACTTGATATGTATAGCAACTTTTTATAGAGTATTTTCATATTCTGTGTGTGTGTGTGTGTGTGTGTGTGTGTGTGTGTGTGTGTGGTTTTTTTGAGACAGGGTTTCTCTGTATAGCCATTGCTGTTCTGGATCTCACTCTGTAGACCAGGTTGGCCTTGAGGCCTTGAAGTCAGAGATCCACCTGCCTCTGGCTCCCGGGTGCTGGGATTAAAAGCGTGTACTTCCAAACTTACTTTCATATTGGATAAGACAATAAGCTATGAATCCAGGGTTAAAATGTTCTACCATTGACATTTGTACCTTGCTCAAAGAGAAGTTATTATTTAGAAGAATTGTGAGATTTCGAAAGATCTTGTTTCTTTTGATGCATAACATAATTTAAAAAAAAAATTTTGGAAAACATAACCAAATCTACATTTGGATTACAGTTCCACTGTTAATAAACGTATGCCCTAGAATGTACTTAATAATCTCACTATAAATGTTTATACCCAATTAAAAGAGACATAATAATTATAATACTCAAAATTTTTCTTTTTGTGTTTTTGTTTGTTTGTTTTAAAATATGTGTGTATATGTGGATCTGTCTCTTGTGAATGCAGGTGCCCATAGAAGCAAGAAAATGGTGTCCAAATTTACCGATCACCTGACATGAGTGCTAGGAACCAAACTTCTGCCCTCTTCCAGAGCAGCACACTCTTGACTTCTGAGTCATCTTTCCAGGACAGCAATCAGTAATTAGGGCTGAAGTGATGTCTAGTGATAAAGGAGACCAGTTTGTTTGGCATAAAAACAGGCATTTGAAATAGCACCTCCTTTTAGGGAAGAAAATATTTCCATTGTTACCCCTTAAATAGTTGATTCATTAGTGCTAGGTACTTTACAAATAATATAGTTCAGAGGGGTGAATTGTAAACCCCTCACTAAAAGCACACAGCAAAGATTTGGTGTGAGCTTAAAGGCTAGAATGACGTCACCCATTCCTGTATGAAACCCCTTAGCTCTCTAAGCTCATTTTATAGATGAGGAATATAAAGCAAATATTTCAGGGTTTTTTTTTTTTCTCTATTATGTTAGAATTGGGAAATGGCTGAGCCCAAATAAACTTGGTAGTTTAGCTCTTATTTAATATGTTACTTTATAATTGCTATGCCTATTACATTAGAATTTTCAATCTCAGCTGAATAGATTATTTGTTAAAGAAAGAGAAAGGAAATGTGTGGGGGTTGGTTTATAGATAAGAAAATATAACTAATCCCAAATTCAAATAAAGACATCATCTTCCAAATGTGCATTGAGCATCCACTGGAGATGAACATGAAAACAAATTTGATAAAAAAAAAAAATAAAAAACTGTCTTTAAGTTTTTTAAAGGTTATAGTATATTAATTCCACATTTTAGAGTCTTCTGCTTTCACTGTGAAATGCTTGCCTGAAGTGCTTCCTTCAGTGGCCAACAAAGAGCTTTTTTATTATAAGATTATTGTTGTGAAGGTCTGTGCAGTTCTAATCCAGTCATTTAGTCACACTATATTATATTATTTGTTGGGAAATCTCCCTTGTGTTACGATGTATCTATTGGTTCTTTGACTAAATAATCTAATGGTTATATTATTTCAAAATGATTGATACTGTATTTACATTTTACACACCTGGCAAAACCAGAATTCTAGATTTTAGACCCAGCCAACAGCAAATAGAAATTTGTCAACACATATTGTAGCATCCAGTTCTACACAGAGTTATATAATTCATTCTTCTCTTTACCTTAACCTCCAATGGAAAAGTCCGCCAACTCTGGGAAAAGCTACTCACGGAAACCACCCGGAGCACAGTTTAAAGGTGTCTTTGCATATAAAGGTTCAAAAATGCAATTTTCACTTCTCTGCTGGGTTCTCTCACCATGTAAGACATGCTACATATAAGCAGTCAACTAGTTCAAGGAATGCACAAGTGATTCAATGGGTCATTTCTCCATATCTCCACCTTATATTTGTAGTAGTCTATGTTAACTCAACTTGTTTTTTTTTTTTACAAATCCTCCCTTCTGTTGCCTGTGTACTTGTGTAGCAGCTGTTACCATACACTGGCTCCAGGAAAGTCAAATACACACAAGGGAAAGAGGCAGAGTCTGGCTACCTCTTCTAGACTTAGTCCTGATGGTTTTAGGGATCCCCTACTTCCAACGGCCACCATTTCTAATTAGATTTCCCCAGGAGAAAGAAGATGGATTGTATTTTACTATTCAGAGACTAAAATTAGTTTATATTTTAGCAAGTTAGCACTTCTAACCAGTTGATTTACTCATGAACCTGCAAAATCTGTGAGCTCGCAATTAATCATACATTGGTCATTTTCTTTCAAAAAATGTTCAGTTCGGCTGTCTGTATCATAATAGGAGAAAACATGTAATTTATGCAGTTTAGAAATTATAGCCTTGTGTTTAACTGTGTTGTAATATATTTTCTCACACGCTCATTGTTCTTAACACTATAAAAGAATGTCATCTCCCTGGGATTTATTTAAGCAAAACCATTGGAATGAGACCTCAAGAAAAACAGCAACCTCTTAGAATTATGATTATTTTTCTTTAAATGGGTGCTTTTAGGTTTGTTTTAACCACGTTTAATATCCACGACAACTTTTAAGAATTATCTTTTAGATAGAATCACATACACTTTGCTTTGTTCTTGCAATAAGAATGCTTCATCTTCGATACTCTCATGTGCATCACACATGTAAAAGCATTCCGTTAATATTCACAGGATACCCAAAGCAACTCCCCTGCGGCAATGTGATAATTTAAAGACACTATAAATTCAAGGGAGTAGATGTTTTTTAATTCACTGACTTTAAAAAAAAAAGAGGCACTTCTATGAAAATCCAAAACAGTACATATTTTAAGCAGTTTCCCCAACTAACCTTTGCCAGAAAATTAACCCTCAAATTGTTTGACATCCTTGAACACTGTATCACAATGCTGCCAGCATACTGATCATTCACTGTGTCTGAGACAAATCAATTAGCCTGCCAATTGTGTTCATTAGAATTCATTCATATCTCTATAAAAAGTTAATTAAAAGTAAGAGTGAAGAGGAAATCATGTCTAACATTCTTATTAAACTGAAACCACCAAAGTAATTTTAAATCTAAAACAACAAACATTACGTAGATTCTCCCTCCAAAACTGCAGTGTACCTGGGAATCAGATAAAGTGGGTGCCAACCAAGAACTCTTTGATAAACTTCAAGTTAGGGTATATGTTTTATCAACACGGTTTATTCGGTTACTGTTATTTTTAAATGATTACCCGCCTTTCTTGCTTCATACACTCGACTGACTGAGATGTCTCCTCTAGACATCTATCCATCCATCGGCATAGGTGAGTGTAGAAACTAGCATTGTGTCTCCTTTCTCAAGAACTAAACATAGTATAGATCCTATAGATGAATGACACCACAGAGGAACGGGAGGACTGTCACCAGCAAAGCCAAGTGGAACTACCTCCCTTAAGAGCCATTGCTCATAGAAAATAACTGCCCAAACAGAACTCAGGCAACGAGCAGGGGGCTTCCTATTCCTGTAATCTCTGATTATAATATGAAACTCTGAGCCTCTCAATTCCTTCTATATTGGGCAAGGTATCTGATCCTTTTGTTTCCAGAATGCCTAAAAGAGAGCCTATGTGAAGGCAAAAGAATCTTCCTGACAAACCACGGGAAGCCTTAGCCTCATTTCATATTCAGTTCTTGGCACTGAGGTCTGGGTGGAGGTGGGCAGGTCTACCCTGCCTTTCAGTCTCATTAATCATTTGGCTTTCCCTGGCTGCTCACTGCATCTTCTGGAGAAACCCCTCTCTTTATTCATTCAGACAACCCTTTGGATTAAACAGAGCCAGCTAAATGTCAAAGCAAATCTGAGTCTTGATGCAGATAATCATTTCAATAATATTTCTCCATTTGTGCCCAAACACCAGGGGAATAAAGCTTTTCTGCTGTCAGGTACGGTAAGACTGCAGTTGGTGTAAATGCTTGACACTGAGCCAGATGGCTTAGCCGTGCCTCAAACATATGTTCAACAAGCAGGCTTGCACACATTGGAATTTTATTATTTTGAACTGGTGAGGCTTGCATATTTATTTACTTGACCCCCACTGGTGTCACTTTGGTATTAAAACAATCAGTTGTAAAGCTTCTCCAAGCAATAGGGTAGGGCTAGCTTATAAACTACTTGTCAGTTTCACATCACCACCCGCTGGGAAGTATTCCTTGTCTCGCAGTCTCCCCTTGATAATTTAAAGAAAAGGGTGGCAAGGTGAGTGTGGTCGAGGGAAGAGGGAAATGGGAATTGAAGGGGAGAATTCTGCCCTACCCTATAGATGAAGATGAATGTGCCCTTTTCTAACCAACTCTTTAGATGACCCGAGGACAAGTCATTTTCTCAATTATTACCATGTATATTTCATTCAGAAAATCTTGTCTGGGCCTTAACAAAATCAACCATTAAAATATACAACTGCATGTGCCCTTCAAAATATCACAAGTAAATCTATCTATCTATCTACCTACCTATCTATTCATCTAGATAGCAAAATGTATATGCATGCATTTGCCTATATAGTCACTCAGTATATTTTTGTAAATGTATATATGATTATTCTACATTGGCATGCCTATGTTTTCAACATATATATATATATATATATATATACAATTGTGTATGGTTATATACTCTGATATGTATTTCCATTATCATATGCATGTGTGTATGTGTATGCTTATGTCTGAGTTTAAAAGGAAAATCTGTGCCAATAGTTTTATCAAGAAGCATTAGCAATTGTTAAAAATATATATCATACTGCTAATACATTCCTCAAAGTATAACAAGTAATTTTACTGCTCGGTAGAAGTCATGTTTGTATAACAGTTAATTACACATTAGTAAACATGTTCTAGTTCACTGTTTTAAAATAGACAAAGCTGGCAAGATTGCTCAGTGGGTAAAAGCAATTGACAAACCTGATGACCTGATGTTCATTCTTAGACGCCACAATAGGAAACAACCTATTCCCACGGGTTGTCTTATAAGTTCCATTTGTGTGCTGTGACTCGCAAGGATCCACAATCACATAACCCCCCCCCCTCACATACACATACATACACACACATACTCACACACATACAAAGTAAGAATTCATTTAAAAATAAGAGTCAGAAAACAGATATCAAAAGCTACTAGCAGTGTACATTTATTAGACAGTTTCTGCATAGTTTACACCTGATGGAAATGCATTTTTATCTAGGAAGACACAATGTCTAAGAGTCCAATAAGTACACTACAGTTAGCAGAAAGAACTTAGTGAAAAGAGAAACCTGCCTCACTTCTCACATCAAATGAGATGTAGCTTATCAAAAAAACTAGTCAGAGATAGATAGATAGATAGATAGATAGATAGATAGATAGATAGATAGATAGATAGATAGATGATAGATAGACAATAGATAGATAGATAGATAGATAGATAGATAGATAGATAGATAGATAGATAGATAGATAGATCCAAACTACAGTGCTGATAATTGAGCCATTTTCAATATTATTAGACTCCAATGTTTCATTTCATAATAAATGTCTGACCCCATATTTGCCCTGAACCAATACTCACACAAAATTAAACTTACCTACACACATAATGGCTAATCTATTTAAATGTTTTCACACAATACATGTTGATCATATTCTTTCTTCTTCCCAAACATCTCTTGTATTCTCCTTACCCCTTTGCCCATCCAATTCCATGTTCATTTTATCTCTAAAAAAAACAACAACAACAACAATTGAAACAAACAACCCTTTAAAAAATCTGTAAGCCAAAATACCAAATTAAAAGCACACACAAAATCATGGAGTCTAGTTGTTGTTGTTGTTGTTGCTGTTTGACTTCTGGGCATGGTACCTACCCTGGAATATGATTGATATAACTGGTGACATTCTATTGGAAAAAACTGATTTCTCTTCTAAGAAGGTGTCAACTACAAGAGTTTTGTGGTTATGGGTGGAAGATCATGTCTCCTTTCTCAGTAATGGGATTTTTGTCTGGTTTGGACCTGTTTGGGTCTTGTATGCACTGCACACTATCACTTTGCTCTATTAGTATAGCAATTTGTTATTGCTATCTTCCTTTAGCAGAATTATAGTAGTAGATTTACCCCTTGGCCTACTTGAGCAGTGTCAGGTATGGCTCCCATATCATAGAGTAGGCATCAAGTCCAATTGAAAATAAAGTTGTGGTTACTCTCCTAACATCTGTGCCACAATGATAGCACTATATCTCACAAGTAGGACTCTTTTATGGATCACAGGCTTGGTGAAATTGATGATTACATTTCTCCTCTAATAGCCTGAGAAGTATCTTCTGGCACCATGAACATTAGCCAATAGGGGTGAAATGTCTAGATTCAGCATACACCTGGCTTTACCATCAGGCTATGCAGGGTAACCAGCATTTTTGCAATACCCTGTGATTTGGGGGACCATCTGTGGAACACCTTGGCCACTTACTCAACAAAATGTAATCCAGTCCTGGCACTGGATGTTTTGTTGGTTACATAAGATGTCTAGTTAGAACATTGACTCTCCCATTGTATTTCCATTTAAATTCCTTTTGCATATCTTTTATGAAGCTTCTACAGAAGTAGTTTCCACATTGCTTTTAAAA
Source organism: Mus pahari (assembly GCF_900095145.1). Taxonomy (NCBI): domain Eukaryota; kingdom Metazoa; phylum Chordata; class Mammalia; order Rodentia; family Muridae; genus Mus; species Mus pahari. The sequence continues at coordinate 44,232,619 of NC_034592.1, read as the reverse complement.
GACCTTTACTCTTAGTTGTCTGTCCACATATTCACTCCTTTACCTGCATTTCTATTCCCCTGACCATTTAACCCTCCTATTACAGTTGCCCACTTATCTCTTTATAACATTACACTCTATTTCCCTTTCTTTGAAGGACTCTTTCCTCTCTCCTCTTACTAGCTACCTCATCTCTACAGTTATTCAAGCTGAAACACACATATCTAAAGCTTAAAAACTAACACACACCCACACATAAAAGGATGCATGTGATATTTGTCTTTGCCTGAGTTGCCTTCATCAGGATGACTGTTCTTAGCTCTATTGATTTATCTGAAAATTTCATAACTTTTCTTAAGAACTGAATAAATATTCCATTGTATTGTGTACCTCACGTTCATTATCTACTCATTCATTGATGGGTATCCAGGCTGTTTCCACTGTCTGGCTACTATGAATAGAGCAGAAATAAACATACATGAACAAGCATCTCTGTAGTAAGATGTAACATTCTTAGGAGACATGCCCAAGACTGGTATAGTTTTATCAGTTTTCAGTCCTATTGGCAATGAATATATTTTCCTTTTCTCCTTATCCTTGCCAGAATGTTCTGTCACTCATTTGTTGATCTTGGTCATTCTGACTGCAATAAGATAAACTCTCAAAATAGTTTTGATTTACATTTCCTTGATGGATAAGGATGCTGAACATTTTTTTAAGTGTATCCCAAATATTTGTGTTTTATCTTTAAAGAATTCTCGGTTTAGTTATATACTCTTTTCCAAACTATATAATAGGTTTTCTTGCTTGGTTTTGTTTTTATTGTTATTATTTAGGTGTTCTAGATATCCTCTAACATATATAAGTGGTAAAGGTGGTTTTTCTCAATTTGGTAAGCTGCTACTTCCCTCAAATTGGAATGTTCTTACTCTACAGATCTTTTAGCTTCCTGGGGTCCTTCTCATTAATTGTTAGTCTTAATGCTTGTATTATTAGTACCTTCACAAAGTTTTTTTCTGTTCCAATGAGTTCAAATTATTTCTTTCTTTCTTTTCCATCAGAGTTAGAGTATCTGTCTTATTTATGTTAAAGTCCTTGATCCACTTAAATCTGTTTGCATTCTTCTACATTCAGCTATCCAGTCTGACCATCGCCATTTGTTGAAATTACACATGTATGTATATATATATATATATATATATATATATATATATATATATATATATATATATATATATATATATATATATATGAGATTTGAAAACACAAGCTTAATGCACTGATTATGACAGAAAAAAGTTGTATAAAGAGAAAGCAGCTTATAGAGTTCTTATGTGTCCATACATATGTATTCCAGTATTTTAAAGACTTGAAAATAACTGTACTAGGTGACATGGTGAATTAATTAGATGCTTGCCTTCTTAAGAAAAATCAATAAGAACACACAATTAGCCAACATAGTGTATAATCCATGACTCACAGACAATGAAGGATCTTGTTAGTGAGTTACAGGGCTTTCCAAAATGATGACTAAATTCCATACATTGAATTTTTATGATTTCAGTTATTTATGTGTAGTGGATATTTAATCAATTTTAGAAAACTTTATAAATAATAAAATTCTAATTCACTTTTTGAAATGTGAAAAAGTAAGAAGAAGTTAGACTTGTAATATTATCAAGATTTACAGCTCTTTCCACTACCCATAATGATATTTAAAAATCCTGCAACATTTTAGAAAATCCTCCCTTTGGGGACTGTCCTGTACATTAGTATAGGGAAGCCTAACATCATGTCTCCTGCTCAATAAATTCTTGGTTCTCCTGAAGAAGTGCAACAATGCACAATATTTCTGCATTCTGCCTGCTTCTCTTCCTTTCTCTAAAGATGTGTAGCCTTGGCGTATTTTTGTGGATCATTTTTGTGTAATCCAGGTTGATCGTGAACTTTTAGAAATCCACCCCTCAGACTCGTGAGTGTTTAGATTAATGGACACACTGCCACACCTTGCTGCTCAGCTGTCTTCATAATGTTCTGCAGGAACTATCACTAAAGAATACTCTACATGGGATGGTCCTCAGTACATGAGCAACGGAAAAGTGGCACACAATATCAAAATTACAAAATCAGCCATGAGGTGAATGAAGACATACTTTAAAATGAATTCTTTACATATTACATATCTTGAAATTTATATTCTTCATACACCTACGGAGAATAATTTAATTTTAAAATGATACGCTTTGGAGTGTGTGTTTGCAAACAGGTAGCAACATAATTTCAAAATCATAAATGCTATACTAACATCAATATAAAATATAGTTTAATTTAAAATGCAGTTCATGTTATATTTCATATTGGTTTAATTACATTTTACAATAACCCACTACTTCAAAACAACATTAAAATTTTTTGCATAAGAAACATGTTCTTCTTATGTAGATATAGGTATTTAGTAAATTCTATTTACTCATAATATTGAGTTTACATGAGGTTTTTGTGTAAGCCTAGGGAAACAGTACAACTGCTTTTGAAAATGAAGTATAAAACCTACAAAATTATATCTTTATGTTGGCCTGCAACTTGCTACAATGAGATTAAATCATTCTAGACTTTCTAAGTTCTTCATTTCACTTATGCTGAGAATTTCCTTATATACAATCCACTCCTATCCTTTCAAATATATTAATCCACCTCCATGCCAGCAACCCTGCCTTACAATTTAGTAGAGAATATCTCATTAAATACCTCTGATAAGTCATAATAATACAACCTTATATGTATACATAAACATACACATACATATGCATACATGAACTTTACGTGTTGTGTTTATTCTCTTTTCTGACTGCCTAATTTTCAGCTAGAGTCACTTCCACAGAGAACCCAGACATTATCTGCCTCTTAGCCTATTCACTGTTATACATTACTCTATGAGAAGATTCCTTTAGTGAGAATTCTGGAATTTAGTTTCTTTAGGAAACACAGAAATATTATGGGATATTAAGATGTGGGATATGGGGCGGCTTCACAGCAGTTCACTGTGGTCTGCCTTATGATCTAGAAGAAGCGTCGTTTTACCAGCTACAGGTAGATTCTGCGATGGTGTGATATTTGGAATTCTGAGGATATTTCACAAAATAAATAAAGTCTATATAGGTCTCCTAGAGGAGGTGTGGGTTGTTGGTTGGTTGTTGTTGGTCATGGTTTGTTAAGTAGTCATGCACAAAGAAGAAACAACAAGAAGAAACTAAGCATCCTGTCTGTGAAGCTCAAGCTTGTCCCAAGGAACAGGACACTTCTTATGAGCAGGAAGCAGTCTAACCTGACGACAACACTGACCCTTTCTTTTTTTTGTTTGTTTGTTTTTTGTTGTTGTTGTTGTTGTTGTTTTCGAGACAGGGTTTCTCTGCATAGCCCTGGCTGTCCTGGNACTCACTTTGTAGACCAGATTGGCCTCAAACTCAGAAATCCACCTGTCTCTGCCTCTGCCTCCCGAAGGCTGGGATTAAAGGCCTGCGCCACCACCGCCCGGCTACATTGACCCTTTCTAACCCCAGGCTTTATTCAGGGATAAATTCTTTTTCCTTTCCTCTCTAACCTTTTCTCTCTCTTAAATAGTTCTAAGGGGTTGAGAGGGTGGAAGAAAAAGGGTAGAGAAGGGTCGAAGAAAAAAAGAACCCACAAAGTAGCAAAGGCAGCTACAGTTGTCTACCAAGTGTGAGGCACAAGCAGACACACCAGCTAACCACTAATCCATTCTTCTGTACTGAAACCTAATATCTCCTTTGATAAATGACTTCAGGTCCGTTGATCAGTTTGAAGACTCCAACACACAATGGAAAAATACACAACACAAAAGCATTTATAGTACAGTGTTATGCCAAAACTTCAGGAATTCCTAAACAACTGAACAATAAAATCGCTGCAACTTTGGAATAGGTAACAATTTGCAGAGTTATCTTTAATTTCTGACAATATTACAGCACAGATGACTCTTGTTTTTGAGAATCTTCTGCCTACAGTATGTTCAGTTCTACAAAGGAAACCTGATTCAGGATTTATTTCTGGGACAGCAGTACTTTAATAACATCTGTACTACTAAAGAGGGCAAACATGTTCTGTGCTTTGGATGTAGGTAGAAGACTATGATTTACAAAGAAAGGGAACAAAAATGGGAGTGATAATCATCTAATGTATGGCTTCCCAACCATTATTCTCTTCTGCCTTTTCAAAAACAAAAAAGATGAGGTCACACTACAGATCCAGATAGCTAACAATTCTTTTTTATTATTATTCTTTTATCTATTTTTTACAGTCCAGTCATTATCCCCCTCCCAGTCCACCCTCTGACTGTTCTTCATCCCATTACTCCCCACTGCCCCCTCTAAGAAGATATGCCCACTCCCCACCCTTACTCCCACAACACCCCACCAGACCTCCCAATTCCCTGGGACCTCAGGTCTTCCTAAGGGGTCACCTTCCTCCTCAGCTTCTTCCAGCTTTTCCCTAATTCAACCACAGAGGTCCTGGGCTCCTGTCCATTGGTTGGGTGTATGTATCTGTATCAGACTCTTTCAGCTGCTTGCTAATAATATCTAAAGAGGAGTCATTGGTTCAATTCTATGTCTGTACGCTGTAAAATATTTAACAATTTTTTAACAATTTTATATTTCACAATTTGAATATTTGAAATAGAACAATAACAATGAAAGTTATTCTATGATGAGTCAACTCTTCCTCTGTGCTGGTCAATTCTCATCATTTTATTCCAGAAACAGATAACTTGGGTTCACTGATAAATATAGCCATGTATTTTAGAAAACTATTATCTAAATATAAAATCCTTGTTTCTAAACTAGATACTACTTTGTGATACATGGAAATGTATTATTGGGAAGAATAAAATAGTTTTTAAGTAAAAAGTATATTATTGAATAATACAAATAAAAACTTCTGTTGTGCATATTTTTTCTTATTGATTAAATATATGCTTTGCATTGTATTTAATCAATTATACTTAATGTGATTATAGCATAAATATGTTGTGCCCCCAAACCTACTGTCTATCTAGTACTCAGGAAAAAAATAAATGAGTGGGGAAATTGAATAAAAGACTAGGCAACTGTTTCTGAGATTGAGATAAATTATCCTCCTGAAATTCAATAAGCCAACTTTTCTCAATGACTCTCACAGGTCCAGATAAAGTTGGCACATGGCTTATCTTCACCATGACTTATTTTCTGCTTTACTGGTGTTTGGAGCCTATTTTTAATGCCCTCTGAAGTATATCCTTCTCATTTGCATGCTCTTTCTCTATCTCTTCCTTCATCACTAACCATGTTTCTTCACCATACTTTTTATTCACTTAGCCATCACTAATCTCCCCTGACACATGGACATATTCATTTGGATACATACACACACTGACCATTCCATGAACAAACAGACAGTGTGGGTAACATGTCTACTTTTGTTTTTATTTAGCAGCCCCAGAAATTGTATTTAATACTGTTCCAATATATATTATACAGTAAGTAGGAATGCCTTTTTTTTTTAAGTATATATGTGTATCATATGTGTTCGCTTGCTTTTAATGTCTTTAATCTCAGTCCTAACATGGTCTTTTTAAAGGCAGCATTTGTGGCTTCAGAAAAAGATTAAAATCTGCAACCCATCACATATGAACTCACAGTGACTGTGGCAGCATGCACAAGACCTGTGCAAGGTCAAGGCGCACAAAATCCCAGCATGCAGGAGAGAAGGTGGCTAGGAAGCATGACCCCTAGCTGAGAAACTATTCACATTTGATTGCTGTTGGGAGAAGAAAAGTCAGTTTCCTTTAATGGTGTGCCATGTGGTATACTAATCACATTGCATCAGGCACTACAAACTAAATTGGATGCACTAGAGAAGATGATAGATAGATAGATAGATAGATAGATAGATAGATAGATAGATAGATAGAAGATAGTAGATAGAGTCACAGACAGACAAATAGAGAGATACATAGAGAGACAGAAACAGAAAAAGAGAACAAAGTTGAGGATCTAGAATGGTTGAGAAAAATCTAGTAGGAGTTGGAGAAGGGGAACACCATCAAAATACATTTTCTGAAATTCCCAAAACTGTAATAAAAAAAAAAACAAGAAGCACAAAAACCTTGCCACCCACAAAAAGGATTGATACTCTGTGCAAAACACAAAATTAACAAAAGCATAAACATTCACTTTTGTAAATTAGGATGACTCTGGATCTCAAGGCTGACATTCTACAGACAGTACTTGCCTGAAAACAGAATCTTGCCAGTGGGTTATAGATTTCAAGGATATCATATTGAAACAGCTCACCCCCAAAAGGCATGTTAGGTGTCGTATGGTTGTTGTTTCTATCATGTACCCATTTATTTGAATACCACTAAAGTTTTAGGTTCTGGGATGCCACCATTCAGCAGAGAACAGTGATGGGAGGCGTCTTGCCATCTTTGGTGAAGGATCCTAAGAGAAGACTCCTGTCTGTTGAGGATGCTGCTCTTGGTTCCAAATATTATTAAGGGGCATTTGTCAGACTTCCATTGCTTGTTACTATAGAAAATAACCTAAGATCACTAACTAATGAAGAGGAAGGGGATTTAGAAGGTTAAAGTTCACAATTGATTGGCCCTTTTGCTTTGGAGAACCTTGGACAAGAAAGCTGGACGTGACAAAGCAAACTGTTTACCTCATGTCCAGGAAGTGAGGAAGAGGAAGAGGAACCAGAATCTCACAGTCAATGTTAAACAACAGAAGAGTGTGGGTTCTGGTGTCAGTGAATGGTGGAAGCAGCAGCAGCAGCAATAGCATGGATGAAGCCATAAGGTAGATGAATTCACCAACAAGACATGAAGGGAAACAGGCCAAAAAAAAAAAAAAAAAAATAGCTCCTTTCTTTGATTTCTATATATCTGGGTCATCACCAGATTGGGCTTCCAGCATGTTCTAGCTAGCATGATAAGGAAATCCCTCCCAGGTCTACCCAAAAGCTGGTCTCTCAATTAATCCAGATCCATTGAAGCTGACAGGCAAGACTAACTACGAGCATGCTTTTTGAATTCTCTATTAAAGTCACATCTGGCCCTTTGAAGTGATGGTATGTCCATTTCCTTTTTATCCCTTCTATATCTGCTGTTGGTATCCTTTATCTACTGTGCCTTCTTGATTTGGTAGACATCATTACATTTTCTTCTGCAAAGCTATTTGTTATTGTTATTACCTGAAATAACCATTGATTTGTTTTCTGTTGAAAATTCTTATTTAAATGTATTTAAATTTTTAAAGCAAGTGTAGTCAGCCCTAAACACCAGCAGACATTCCCTGGGACCCCACCAACTGCTAAGCATGCCAGAGAAACAGGTAGCTTTATTTGAATCTTTATCATCTCTCTTCTCTATTCTAAACCCACCCCCACCTACCCGAACACTGGAGTAGACTATATGATGCAGCACCCCTTCTTCCCTGACCCCATCTGCAGAAAATCTCCAGAAGATTGCATATAATTTCTCCTCTAACTTTCCTCCCTGTTTAGTCAAGTTTTCTATTCCTGCACAAACATCATGACCAAGAAGCAAGGTGGGGAGGAAAGGGTTTATTTGGCTTACATTTCCATACTGCTGTTGATCACCAAAGGATGCAGGACTGGAACTCAAGCAGGTCAGAAAGCAGGAGCTGATGCGGAGGCCAAGGAGGGATGTTCTTTACTGGCTTGCTTCCCCTGGCTTGCTCAGCCTGCTCTCTTATAGAACCCAAGACTACCAGCCCAGGGATGGTCCCACCCACAAGGGGACCTTCCCCCTTGATCACTAATTGAGAAAATGCCTTACAGCTGGATCTCATGGAGGCATTTCCCCAACTGAAGCTCCTTTCTCTGTGACAACTCCAGCTGTGTCAAGTTGACCCAAAATTAGCCACTATACTCCCCATTCATCCTGATTTCCAAGTCCCCAACTCTAGATGGCATATCCTGGGAACCCTCCAGCCAAGCATGCCAGAGAAGCAAGGGGGTGAGCTTCAGATTTTCACTCTCCCTCCTTTCCTCCAAATCCAATCCCCCAGACTCATTACCAGCTCTTTAGCAGACTGCTTTTGTGACCTCGCCTCACTCTCTGCCACAATTCCCAGGAGGCCAGTCTCACTGGTAGAACACATTGCTTTCCTTCCTCCTGTGGGCCACCTTAACTTATCCTAGTCCATCTGCTTTCCTAAGTATCAGCTCCTAATACCAAGAACACATTTTACATGGAACCCTGAGTGGCCACACTTAACAGGATTCCAGAAGAATCCCCTACCTGGCAAAAGGACCACCTAATCCCCCTGAGAACTAGAGAGAGTAACAGAAACTAAGAAATAAAACATCCATAAAAACAAGACCAGAAAACGTACCCACCAAAAGTCCTAAAAGGAAATAGAATGATAAAACAATTTCCCTTGTGAACATAAATGCAAAAAAAAAAAAGCCTCAATAAAATACTTACAAACCAAATTCAAAAACACCTCAAAAAGATCATCTACCACGATCAAGTAGGCTTCATCCCAAAGATGAAGGAATGAGTCAACATATAAAGATCAATAAATGTAATTCACCATATAAACAAACTGAAAGGCATGATCATATTATTAGATGCAGAAAAGGCCTTTGAAAAATTCCATCATTATTTCATGATAAAAGTACCAAATAGATTAGAGATACAAGAGATATACCTCAGCAAATAAGGGCAATTTATAGATAATAAGTCTATAGCCAGAATCAACCTAAATGGGGAAAGACCTCAAAACAATTCCAGTAAAATTAGGAACAAGATAAGGTTGGGCATTCTCCATATCTTCTCAATATAGACTTTAAAGTCTTAGCTAGAACAATAAGACAACTACAAGATCAGGGGAATAAAAAATAGGAAGAAGAGAAATTAAAGTATATTTATTTGTAGATAATATGAGAGTATATATAAGTGACCCTACAAATTTCACCAGGGAATTTTACCACAGATAAGTGATTTCATCAAAGTATCAGGATACACAATTAATGCACAAAAACCAGTAGCCTTCCTATATACTGACAGACTGAAAAAGAATACAGGCAAACACCACCTTTCATGATAGCCTCGAAAAATTTGGTTTGTAAGTATCTTATATCTTGGAGTAACTCCACCAAACAACTGAAATTCTTGTATGATTGAAACTTTAAGACACTGAAGATATCAGAAGGTAGAAAGATTTCCAATGATCATGGTTGAGTAGGATTAACATTGTAAAAATAGCCACCTTACCAAAAGCAATCTACAGATTTGATGTTATCCCCATCAAAATTCCAACACAGTTTTCAACAGAAATTTAAAGCACAATCTTCTATATCATATAGAAACCTAGAAAACCCAGAATAGCTAAAAAAAAATCCTGAATAATAAGAGAAATGTTGTAGATATAACAGTTCCTAACCTCAAGTTGTAATACAAAGATACAATAATAACAGCATAAGATTGTACAAAAACAGACATTGATCAACAGCATCAAGTTGAAAACCCAGACATAAATTCATGTACCTATGAGCATATGACTTTTAATAAAGAAACCAGAAATACACACTGAAAAAAACGACAGTGTCTTCAACAAATGGTAGTAGTCAAACTGGATGGCTGTATGTAGAAGAATCCATTCTTACCACCCTGCACAAAATTCAGTTTCGTGTGGATCAAACACCTCAACATAATCAACATAAAACCAGATACATTGAACCTGATAGCCTGAACTTACTGGCACAGCAGATCACTTTCTTAACAGAAAACTAATAATTCAGGGACTAAGATCAACAATTAATAAATTGGAACTCATGAAACTTAAAAGCTTTTGTATGGCAAATGGATGGAACTAGGGGGGTAAAAAATCATCCTTAGTGAGGTAACCCAGACCTAGAAAGGCAATCATGGAACATATTCACTGATATATGGATATTAGATGTTAAGTTAGTGATAACCAAGCTATAACTTATAGAACCATAAATGTTAGGTATATATCTAGGTGATATGGCTATCTCTTCTTAGGAAAGGGAAATCAAATAAATAATTATGGTTTGGTTGTGGGTGGGGACTGGAACATAATGATCACGTGGAGAACTGGTGGAACATGAAAGGTAAGGTGTGGAGGGTGGGAAGAGAAAGTTTAAGCTATGCCATTTGAGAGAATAGAAACCTAATACAGTAGATGCTTTTTTAAATTACATGCATATATGAAGGCAATCTAAATGAAATTGCTAAGTAACAGAGGAGCCATAGTCCTAACTGGACATCTCTTCTCAGGACATGAAGCTTTCAGAATAAAAATTGGGTTCCATCTAATTTAGTTGATGGCCATGGGAAACTTCAAACAACCCTGTTGCTGCCAAGGCTATAAGTTGCTCTCCACAAATGGATGGCAACACTGTATTACTGAAGATAACACCTATGCAACTCACTGAACATGGAGATGCCAAGATGGTGCCTACATGGAGCCTTGATCCCTATGTGCTAGTGTCATTGGTAGAAGGTGGTACTATTCAGGCTATGAAAAAAAGAAACATACACCAACCCAGCCACAAATCCTTTATCTACATAGTGTCCTGCCTTCAAGATATGCTAGTACAATGGTAACTCAAAGCTTGTGATTCAAAGCCTACCAGTATCTGATTTGACTTAATGCCAACACCATGAGATCAAATCCATATCTGAGACTGTTTGGGTAACCAAGAACCTGTGACTAGATATTCCAGAACCTACAGTAAAAACCAAATACTACTACTACTCTAAAACAAAACAAAAAACAAAAAACAGTAGTAAAAATATGTTCAATTATTTTATTAGATATTTTCTTCATTTACATTTCAAATGCTATCTCAAATGTCCTCTATACCTTCCCCCTACTCTGCTCCCCTGCCTGCTCACTCCCACTTCTTGGCCCTGGCATTCCCCTGTTCTAGGTCATATAAAGTTTGCAAGACCAAGGGGCCTCTCTTCCCAACGATGGCTGACTAGGCTATCTTCTGCTATATATGCAGCTAGAGACATGAGCTCTGGGGGGTACTGATTAGTTCATATTGTTGTTCCACCTTTAGGGTTGCAGACCCCTTCAGGTCCTTGGGTAATTTCTCTAGCTCCTCCATTGGGGTCGCTGTGTTCTATCCTATAGATGACTGTGAGCATCCACTTCTATATTTGCCAGGCACTGGCATAGCCTCACAAGAGATAGCTATAGCAGTGTCCTTTCAGCAAGTTCTTGCTGGCATATGCAATAGTGTCTGAGTTTGGTGGTTGATTATGGGATAGACCCCCAGGTGTGGCAGTCTCTGGATTGTCCATCCTTTCGTCTTAGCTCCAAACTTTGTCTCTGCAACTTCTTTCATGGGTATTTTATTCCTATTTTGGGGAGGAATGAAGTATCCACATGTTGGTCTTCCTTCTTCTTGATTTTCTTGTGAGTAAAAATATTTTTAATAACACTGTGATACCCATACATCTGAAGCCTTGCTCAGTCATCACAGCAGCTTCCTCCTGCAGCAAATGAGAACAGAGACTCACATCCAGACACTATGGAGAAAGTGACAGACCTCTGAACTCTCTACCATAAACTAGATTTCTCCATGAAATCTGTACCTTCAGAGCGCAGGGATGATGAAGAGAAAGGAGGAAAATTGTAAGAGCCAGAGGGGATGGGAAACACAAAGGTAGTAAGGCCCTATAATTCAACAGGATCAGTGAGCATATGAGTTCACAGAGTCTGAGGCAGCATGTGCAAGCCTGCATAGTTCTCCACCCAGATGAGGTTCTAAGATAAAAGGAGAAAAAGACACATGACCCCATCCCTAACCCAGAGCTCGTAATTGTCTCCAACTGATAACCTGTAGAAGATGAAAACTTATTTTCTCCAAAGGAGACTCACTGAAAAAAAGAGAAAGAAAGAAAGAAGGAAGGAAGGAAGGAAGGAAGGAAGGAAGGAAGGAAGGAAGGAAGGAAGGAAGAAAGAAAGAAAGAAAGAAAGAAAGAAAGAAAGAAAGAAAGAAAGAAAGAAAGAAAGAAAGAAAGAAAGAAAGAAAGAAAGAAAGAAAGAAAGAAAGAAAGAAAGAAAGAAAGAAAGAAAGAACTACTCTTAAAGCTAGGCTGAGTACCCAACAGTACACAGGCAACAGAGACAAACATAGTGACATCTTTAGAGCTTCTTGTTTCAAGACATCACGCCAGGGCTTTCTCCCCAGCCAATCCATTTACTATTGACTTGATGTTCAGTCCTTGATATTTCACTCTTTATTTTTTTTCTATAGAAATTTTACAAATCTATAAAAATACAAATTGCATTATCTCTGTTATATATGCCACAGATATCATCAGTTGAAAGAGTAAAGAATCCTGACTGTATTCTTTTATCCTAGCTTCTTATTTTGGAAAGATAAATGTGCAAAGCATATTTAAAGATCAAAGCACAATTCATGTCTGGATAAAAACTAAATATTTATAAGTAATAAATAAATAATAAAAATTTACATACATTTTATTTTTATTTTATTTGTATTTTTTCTTTTCTTTTTTACCCAACAAGTCCTTTACATATAAGCGATAGCTCCCAGCTTGTTGTTTTGATGGGATTCTTGAGTGGGTGTTGAGTGGGACTCTGTATCTATATCTGTCCCTGGTGCTTTTTGTTGGGCTCTTTCCTTCCTTTTTTTTTTGTTTAGTTTTGTTTTGTTCTATTCAAAACTGATGAAACAATACCAATTTCTCAAGAGATGTTTTCCATAAAATAAGCACATTCAATATTTTTATCAAATTGTATTTTTAAATGTTCTATTATATCAAATCATATTTTAAACATGTAAGTTTAAATAAATACATAGTCTTCAGGCAAAATACAGAAATGTCTACTAAGCTACATATAAAATGTAGGTACTTGTGTATTAAAGTCTTAAGACAATTCAATGAAAAGTTTTACGATAAATCAATAAAAATTTTAAGTTTAATTTGAACCTATTATTAAAAATATTATGCACATAAAATGTACTAATCAAATAAAGGTAATATGCAAGGTCAAATAAAATTATATACTAAATTTATATTTAAAATATTTTAGATCAAACTATAAAGTCAAAGGATGTTTAAATCAGAATACATTAGTAGACACTAAGAAATAATTAACAATATTATTTATGAATTTATTATACAGTTTAAATAGTTTTTCATAAGTATATCAAAGTAATATTACTTGTTTTTAAGAGGAACTTTTCTGTCTTTCAAATAAAATAACTATAACTGAATATTGTTTGAGTAAATTATTCATCTGTTCATAACTATTTACATTTTAAATATTAGAAAACTTGTTTTATAACTATGTGTATATCTGCATGTGTGTGTGTAGTATGCGCATATGTGTACGTGGCCCATGCAGTCCAAGGCCATCTGGTCCTCCTAGAGCTACAGTTATAGACAGCTGCAAGATGCAGTTGTTGGGAATCAGACTCCGATTCTCTGAAAGATCAATGTGCTATTAACCACTGGGCCATCTCTCCAACCCCACTTAATATTTTAATTTTAAAATTGATTTTGATGCATATGTGATAGATGTTCATGTATGTGTTTGCATTGGAATGTGCAACTGCACATGTGCATGTGTGCACATGGAATCCTGAGGTTGGTACCAGTTTCTTCATCAACAGTTCTTCATTTTGTTCTTTGAAATAAGGAAACAAGGTTTGTCACTGAACATGGGGACTCATCCACTTAAGTTACACTAACTGGTCAGGAAGCATAGGAATCCTCCTGTTCCTGTCTCCTTGGCATAAAAATTGTGGATGCTGCTTCCACAGTGTTTTTTTTTTTTTTTTTTATATGGATGCTGGTGGTCCAAACTCAGGTCCTCATGCTTGCACAGGAGACACTATGCCAAATGTGCTGTCTCCCCAGCCAATCCATTTACTATTGACTTGATGTTCAGTCCTTGATATTTCACTCTTTATTTTTTTCTATAGAAATTTTACAAATCTATAAAAATACAAATTGCATTATCTCTGTTATATATGCTACAGATATCATCAGTTGAAAGAGTAAAGAATCCTGACTGTATTCTTTTATCCTAGCTTCTTATTTTGGAAAGATAAATGTGCTATATTTAAAGATCAAAGCACAGTTCATGTCTGAATAAAAACAATATTTATAAGTAATGAGAGTCCAGCATTAGTTCACCAGCTGATCTAATTTAACCTTACTTGAACTCTGATCTTGAATACGAAGGTAAATATGAGGAACCTGTAAGTTTCAAATCCCTTCTGTGAAGAGTTAAGTATGGGTGATCACCATCATATAACAATAAACACAATTGTGTTAAATGATAAAGTGGCCAGAGTTGCATGAAGATGCCCTGACTGGGGATCCGAGGACCCAGGTGCAACCCTTCCCTACCATTCTAGATGATCATGGGCAGGAACTGGCCTAACATATGTGAAGCCTAAAATTCAATCCCCAACACTAAAAAAGAAAGAAAGAAAGAAAGAAAGAAAGAAAGAAAGAAAGAAAGAAAGAAAGAAAGAAAGAAAGAAAGAAAGAAGAAAAGAAAAGAAAAGAAAAGAAAAGAAAAGAAAAGAAAAGAAAAGAAAAGAAAAGAAAAGAAAAGAAAAAAAGAAGAGAAAAGTGGAGCTGCAGATGTAGCTCAGTCAATAGAGTACTTGCCAAACACTCCTGACGTCCTGGGTTAGACGGTTAGAATGGCTGCGTGGAGGGAGCTAGTAATCTCAGTACATAAGAAGTGGAGGCAGGAGGACCAAAAGTCACTCTCTACTACACAGCAAGTTCCAGGGCAGCCAGGGCTGTAAGAGATCCTGTATCAAACAAAACAAACAAAACCAAACCAAACCAAAACAAAAAAACCTTTCCTCAATATTATTACAAGTCATTTATGTGTCTTGTTCTGGAAGTTACATTAGCTATAGGTAATGATTAACATTTTCTCTAAAAGTCTATTCACTTTGGGCAATTATCTTTGCCCTCTCACTAAGTCAAAAACATATACAAAATGTGAGATATGTAATGTATACATGTATGTGTATTTGTATGTGTATATGTAACTCCCTCAGTAGATTCCAGGCTCTGAAATTCATTGGTGTGTCAGCATCAGCCTGTGCTAATGATCACATCTTTGTAGATTGATAAGACAGTGTCTGCCTCCACAGGTACTCTTGATATGAAATCCGTGTTAAGGCTTTACACTTTGTAAATTGTCCAGGGAGGTCTCTTGTCCTGCCTATTCTTGACCTATTTGTGTTCAGGTATTTGTTGAATATATCTGAATGTTTAATGGGCACTTTAAAGAATTTTTCAAAAACATACAAACCTAATGTTATTCATTTCCTGTATCTACTTTGCAATCTCCCAGTTTTTTTTCCTTTTTGGCTTTTGTCATGTCTGCTTTACATGGAGTGTTTTCTATATCTCTAACTAAAGGCTCCAAGAAATGATCTTTATTCTTCCTTAACTGAAATTAATTTTGCTCTCAAGTCCCCATATCCCCCCGATGCTGCAAAGTTACCAATTTATGGTCTTCCAGGTGAAACTTGGGCTCTCTGGAATAAGTATTACGGAAAATTATTTCTCTGCCTACCCATTTTTTTTTTTCCTGTCTCTTCTTCTACCGTGGGGGGGGGGGGATTCGGAGCAATGTAAGCTGCCAGAAACTTAGATACGATTCTAGGCCTAGAATCAGGGCCCTGGGGCTTGCCATTTCTGTGTTCAGTGTCCATCACCCAGACTGGCTAGTTCTCCCTTCAACACTTGCTCACGAGTCAAAGTCACTCTGGCTGGCAGTAATTTCTCTTGGCGTATGTCTTGTGCTCTCGTCTAGCGTGTGCTCTAAGCAACCCTGAAGCTGTGAGGGAAAACCAGAGACTGGAGAGACTGTGCAGATTGCCCGCACCTATTTATAGGACTCCCAGACTCTTGTCTTCTGCTCTGATACCACGGTGGGAGGAGGCCACACGACTGCAGTTTCAGAGTTTCCCTAAAAAGAGAGTGTTTCCCCGCCAGCTGTCCTCTTGCCTTTGTCTCAGCTCATGCTTGAATCTTTAGCAACATTTGCTAGAACTGGAAAAGCATCAAATAATTGTTTAAAATATATCACATTTATTCACTTATTTATGTAGGGCGTAGGTGCACTTCCACAAGTGCGGATATGTGTGTGTATGTGCTCCTGTGTGTGTGTGTGTGTGTGTGTGTGTGTGTGTGTGTGTGGGTTGGAGGACAACTTCTAGTGAGCAGTTCTTACCTCCTATTGTGTGGCACCAGAAATCCAACTAAAATCACTGACTTGAAAGCACACACCTTCACCTCTCTTACTCGTAGAACACATTTATCTCAGCCCATTGGCTTGTGGAGTGAGTTCCAAGGTCTTACTTATCCAGCCTTTTAAATTAGATGAGCAAAAATTTGCTTTAAGTAACAACAAACTAACTTACTGCTTCTTGGGAAGCCCAGGGGTGCTGAAGCCAGATGACTTCAAAAGTATTACCTCTTCTGATGATTTACAGAAGCCCCTCATGGCAACTTCACTGCTCACCCACAAGCGGTGATTGCTCTTGTTTATCTTAAAATCTGGTGTGTGGCTTGTTTGTGCCAGACTTTAGTTCTATGTGATGAACTTTCAGATGTGATATCAAACTGTTATAGATAAAAACAAACAAACAAACAAAAAACTATCCAACAATGGTTCTGCCAGCTTCTTTATTTTGTCCTTGCCGAAGGTTCTGCTGAGCCCTATCCTCTTGCTTAAATATATCAACAGAGGTCTTTTTACTTCTGCTTATGGATACTTTTTTAAAAACTATTTGTTCTGCTCGGTGTCTTGTCTTCCAATAGTTTTTGCAAGTGAAAACAACCAGCTCATTCTCCAAAAAAGGTATGAGCTTAAAAGAACACACAAAGAAAAACCAATTTGCTTTAATATCTACAAATTTAACTCTTTTACATTTATCCCACTGCTGTGTTACTGCACACACCTGCACATGCAGCAGTGGCTCTTACATGTTTTAAAGGGCATTTGGTAAAATTAAATCACTCTCCTGTTCCATTCCATACACATTTGCTAAGCTGTCATTGTTCTCCACATGACTCTCTTTGCTGACGTAGCTCTGCCTTGTTTTCTGATTTACCCACTCATCTCATTCCAGAGGTGTTTTTACACACCAGTCTTGCTTCTGTCTATAAATTGAGCTGATACGTTAATAAGATATCAGTTTTTATTCTTTGTATTCTCACCTTCTAATTCTTTTGTGTTAGAATGAGTTTCCTTGATGTTTCCCTTGCTTTTTACTAACTGGTAACTGATATATGATTTATTTGCCTATTACTTTATAAAACATATGTAGCCATTTAGGAAATTTTATTTATGGCTGTTAATATATTTATATGAGTAATTTTTACCAATAATTGCACTCAATATGGAAAACTTAAATTGTTTTTATTTTCATACACTTGTGAATCTTTTAGAATTTTCCCAAAGTTTTAAAACCTGACACAAAACTTAAAATGTGTGACCATTGATTCCATGTGAAACACTGTATGTGCAGTGTTCAATGTACTCACTAAACTACTAGATACCACCTGTGATTATTCCACAAACATACATCCCAGCTCCCATTGGAGAACAGAACACTGGCCATATTGCTTCTGCTAATTGCCCTGTAACTTCAATCAAACACGAGTCTTTCATGTCTGCTGCAGACTTGAAAGCGCATACTCCCAAGGAAAGAGCAACCATTACTCCTGCAAGACTTCTACTTAACTGGGTGCAACTGCATCAGACTTTGAGGCTCTGTATCTGCCATTGCAAGATGCATCTCCAGCTTTGTCCAAGAAGAAAGAAAGTCTGCATTTAGGACTTCGACCAAGAAAGCTGTGGTTTATATAGGTCCATTACTATGACAGTTAATGAAAGCGCGTCTTCTGTCTGTTTTACTGGAACCTCTTCCCTTTTACCCAGGCTGCAGAAAAGAAGTCGGCTTGGAAGAGGAAAATCCAACCCAGAGTCAGCTGTTTCCCTGTGAAGAGAACTGTCACTTTGTGTCAATTGTAGGAATTTGTGTCAATTTCTAAAATCAGTTCATATTTGCTCGATAGTACATCATTTTGCCCGTGTCCCCAACAAGGGAAGATGTACCTGAAAATTTATTGAATATGACAGCTCCGTTCTCTCGTGCAGATGAGCATGAAAGGCAAAGGTGAATAGTTTAGGTGTAAGAAAAACACCTAACTAAAGTGGCCCAGAACGTCAATGTTTAAATTTCATTTGGCATCATTATCATTGACTAAAATAAAGTGAGCTGGAATTAGCAGATCCTTAAATCTTTTGTCTTCCTATTTATCTTTGGGTTAAACTTTGTGTGTGTGTGTGTGTGTGTGTGTGTGTGTGTGTGTGTGTGTGTGTGTGTGTAATATTTGTTTATCTTTTACTTATAATTTAGAAATGAACCATGAATCCTTGTTGCCTAAGTACAGTGTTCTATTGGGTGATGGTTCTCCTGTCTTACACAAAATAAACTAGGAATCAACCTCCTTTTCTGAGAGCAGAGGGGTTTATATCACACCATTGACTGTCTTTCCCATCTCAGGAAGAATAAAAACCAGGAAGCAGACTCCTTCCCTGTAAAATGTTACTTCTGTCACTGACTGGATATCTTATTTGGTGTCATAATTTCAACAGCTGAAATGATGTTCAACTCATTTTCCAAGGTCAGTTCTTTTCTGAAAATTAATATGCACTCCAAATTGGGAAACTTGAGAGCATCTATCAATCTTACAATTCTTCTGCACCCCCCCCCAATTTAAGATTTCCCTAGCATCTACATTTGTTTTGCTCTAAAACAGAAGCATGGAAAATTTAACACACCACACTGTGTCAGTAATATAAGGATTAATACTCAATATATAGAGAATATATGAAGGAATATGTCTTTTATGGCATTTCTTCTTATGAGTGAGAAGGGACCTAATAAATTACTTTATTAAATCTCTTCACACAAGTGAAGATAAATGTCATCAAGGGCTTAAGGTCTCATGCACTACATATAATGTACAGTTCTGTCGATCTTCTATATTTCTATATTTTGTCAAAATCATCCAATGGGCTTTACTTCATCGTCAAATTTTTTTCCTTAAGACAAAAAAAAATAAAATAATGTATTGAGAAGAAAATGTCTGGTTTCATTTGGTTTCTTTCCCAGCTTGGTATATGCACTGCTGGATTACTCTGCTCTTTTACTTTATGCCAGATAATCTTCCATCTTCAAATGAGGGTCACTGTAAGACTGATTTATTTTAATGTTTAGGGGAAGGAATGTTTTAGATTCTTTCCTAACTACTCCCTCTGTATTTTTGGTATTTGTCTGACATGATATGGGCAGCAGAGACTTATTAATCTTCATCAAACACTCTACTATATGTGAAAAATTCAAAGATTGCACTCTGTTTAGTTGTAACTAAATGACTGAGCACATGTCTAGCAGGTACAAGTCTCTTGGTTCAATCCCCAGCAACACAATATAAACATTGTTTTAAAGAGTCAAAGTTACGAGACCAAAGGATGGACCATCCAAAAACTGCCCCACCCAGGGGTCCATCCCATAATCAGCCACCAAATGCAGATAATATTGCATACACCAGCAAGATTTTGCTGAAAGGACCTTGATATAGCTGTCTTTTGTGAGGCTGTGCCAGTGCCTAGCAAACACAGAACTGGATGCTCACAGTCAGCTATCAGATGGAACACATGGCCCCCAATAGAGGAGCTAGAGAAAGTACCCAAGGAGCTGAAGGGGTCTGCAACCCTATAGGTGGAACAACAATATGAACTAACCAGCAACCCCAGAGCTCGTGTCTCTAGCTGCATAGGTAGCAGAAGATGGTCTAGTCAGCCATCATTGGGAAGAGAGGCCCCTTGGTCTTACAAACTTTATATGCCCCAGTACAGNNGAACACCAGGGCCAAGAAGGGGGACTGGGTGGATAGGGGAGTGTGGGGGGGGGGAGGATATAGGGGACTTTGGGTATAGCATTTAAATGTAAATGAAGTAAATACCTAGTAAAAATTGGAAAAAAGAGTCAAAGTTACTATGCTGCTACTCTCAAGTCACAAAACTCAGTCATATAGCTTTTGTCTTTTCATTCTCATCTGCACTCTTTCCATTTTAAATGCTTTAGCTAAACTCCATAATCTTTCAACTAGACAATTTTAATAGTCTGCTAACATGATGGCTTTAAAACATTTTTCCTAACATTTTGAAGAAATATATTTAGATGATGACTTACTATAGACATATATAATTAAAATCAAATGTAAGTTGGTAAAATAAAACTTTTACATCCTCCTACAAAGGCATGTTTTTGATTCCCTGTCCTTGGACACGTAAGAATCGAGGCAAAGAAATGTGGTGGATTTGGAAAGGTCTGGGGCCAGCTCCCCCCAGCCCCAGCAGGCTCAAGATCAACCATCCCACAGAGGAGAAGGAAAGAAAAAAAAACTTTTAAAACCTACTCTAGAAATATGTACAATGACATTCTCTATTCTATTCTATTCTATTCTATTCTATTCCATTATTAAAGAAAAAAATAACTGTATAACCTTAGTGAGGGTCGGTAATTAAAAGACATTATTTATGTCTATCCATGGTTCTTGCTAATAAATTTCCCACAAAACATTTGTGTCCAGCCTACTGAAATACATAACTTTAAATCTTTTTTTGTAGGGTTGGGGGGAGGGGGTTCTGGGTTGTGATTAAACTTACTACAGTCAGGGGCCTTCCTGTGTGTCGTCCTACAAGCCTACAGATCAATTTATTCCATGTTGTAGCTATTCATGTCTTCCACATGAGGTTCTGGGACTGCCTCCTTTAATTCTTTGCATTTTCTCTCCCCCTAGATATTGCTCAAGAATACCTCTGCCCTTCTGTAAATAATTTTCTAATTTATCCCCAAACAGGGATACTCTTGTTTTATACCTCCTCTGTGCTTTCGTAAACCCAATCAGAATGACAGAGAACAACCCCCATCCCCCAAAGGCTGTCCTAACTTTGCATGCATAGCCATTCAAGAATCAGAGTGAGTTTGCCTCACAGTCAAACTCCTTCGAAATTTCGATGTCTTGGTTTGTTCCCTATGAATTTTCGTACTTTCATTCATGAAACATGTTGCCCTATGATTCTTTGCTACCCAGGAAAAGCAGCTTCATTTTCATCTAGAAAGCAATGAGTGACTGGGGACTTGAGTTCCAGCACAACCAACCAGATGATTATGTCACTAGAGGAAATGTGTACAAACATTTTCAGCTGCTGGACAACAGAAAGCTAAGCTGCCCAGTGCCTAGTGGAGCGGGAAGGGGAAAGAGCTTGTTCTCTAGCTTTCTGGAGAAGGAATCTCTCTGCCAAGGAGAAAAACAAACTAAAGAACTTCTTGGGACACAGCACTGGCAAGGACGGAACTATTTAGAGAAATTGTCTCCCCTCTATCTATCTAAAAGCCACTAAGAGTCAAGGGCTAAATTCCAAGTGACTACTGATCTTTCTCAAGTGAAACTATGTAGGCTGGAGAAGACCAAGGGAACCAGACCTGTGAGCAGGAAATTTCCAAAGCTTAATCAGGTTTGTGGGTGTGCAATTCATAACAATCCATGGCCTAGCTCTTGCTGCATCATGGACTCAGAGGTAAAGGCTATTTTAAACATAGTCTAACAAAACTTAAAACAGACAAAACCATACAAGTGGACCATAAAATAATACTTCTTGGCAAATACAGTTTAAAATTCTTTAAGGAAAAGTAAAAAAAAAAAAAAAAAAAAAAAAAAAAAAAAAAATGGTGAGCCTTACCGTAGGTGAAGCTCACAAAATGTGATATAATATAAATATGACTTCACAGCAAAGTGATGAATATCTTATCATAGCCAAAAGAAAATTAGAGCAAAGATGAAAAATTAGCAAGCATGCTTTATGATTTAAAGGAAAACATAAACATAATGAATGTGGCTTTAAACAGAATAATTTTAATAGAAGCAATGTAATTTCTAGAGCTGAACAAAACATTTGAAATGGAAAAGAAAGTAATAGGCTTATTAGTACATTACAGCTTCAGGAAGAGCCCAAATCAGTGAACTACATGCATTAACATAAAAATATATTCAAACCAAGTCTCAAAAATTATTTGGATTTACATCACCTGTAGATGGTATTAAGTAGCTTAATGTATGATGTGTATATTTGCAGTCAAAGAAAGGAAGGAGAATAAGGAATGTGCAAAATAAGATTCACGAAAATAATAATAACCAAAATACCTAAATTTGATGAGATGTATTACCATAGATATCAAAAGAAAGCCAGAGGAAGGAAAATCATAATCAAATTGTAATAGACTTTAAAGAAAACTTTAAAGGACCAAGGATCTGACTCATTGTCTACATGCAGTGCAAGAAAAGTAAGATTTGCTACAGATTTCTCATCAAGAACATAGCCAATATCAACAAAGCATCATATTTCATGTGCCAAAACTCAACATACAATTCTAGATTGAGTGAAGATTAGGTTAAATGAATGCTGCAAAGATGAGCAGGAAGTGAAGAGATTCACACCCAAGAGAGATGGTTTTAAAAATTACTAAATGTCTAAAATGTAGGCAAGCTAAAAAAAAAAAAAAAATGCATGCTGGGTGCATGCTTACAGGAAAGCATCTCGAATGACATATATTTGAGTAAATATGAAAAATGATTTTCTTGACTTTAAATTATATTTTAAAAGACAATTAGTGGTTTAAAAATAATATTGCAACAAACTGGTGCCTCGGTGAGGAGGGAAATACACGAAAAAAGTATGCCCGAGGTAGAGAAGAACACAGTGCTCCATGAGTCTCACCAGTGCTGTGGTGAGACTCTCTCACTGGATGTGAAACGTGACTATCTCACAAAACATCAATGCAGAAATATTTACACCAGCACTTGGTCAGAGGTGGGCTATAGCCAAAATTTGTCCTGTATTTTGCTTACCAGCTAAGCGATTTCATTTTTTTAAACATTTTAAATTGTTCATTGAAGAAACAGAAGATATCATAAACCCCACATAACCTACAAACTGAAAAGAAAAGAAAAATACTATTTAGACAACATAGCATAACGTTGTTATATGGAAAGGACATAGGCCAATAGTGAAGACAAAATAGAACATGAAAAATTATTACATTCATTTAAAAGAATGAAAGCGGAGAAGAAAGACAGCAAAGATGTAAAAGTGGAAAATAAATCTCAAGAGGACATATTTAAGCTCAAGAATGCCAACAGTTTCACTAAATATGATCTAAACATTCTAAATGAGGAAAATAGATTTTCACTGAGAGACCCAATCATGTGCACAGACACTTCTATAGAAAAATAAAAGTATAAAGGAAGTCATATTTAAAAAAATATTAGTCTACTGAATTAGTGTAGGTACATGCCTCTAATCCTAGCAGTAGTAGCAGGCAGAGGCAGGCAGATCTCTGAGTTCTGGAGGCCAGACCACATGGTGGCTCACAACCATCCGTAATGAGATCTGACGTCCTCTTCTGGTGCATCTGAAGACAGCTACAGTGTACTTAGATATAATAATAAATAAATCTT
>NC_034592.1:44204957-44207457 GCF_900095145.1 Mus pahari | reverse complement strand
ATTACTTCTACAAGGAAAAGAAAAAAAAGTAAGATCCAAAATGAGAGGTAATGGAAAAGAATAATTAATGACTGTGTTCAAGATTATTTATGTGTCTCAGAATCTTTTTAACCTAGGCCAAAAGATGTTTGAATAATAACCCAAAAATAGCTCAAGAAAGATTTGGGTTATCTCTTCTCAATTTGGTGCATAATTTCATAATCTAAAAAGTAGTTAACACTTGAGGATTTTATCCTTCTTTCCCAACCAGTTATGTGTTCATTAAGACAGTGAAAGTCTATTTCTAAAGGGCAAGAGAAAATAATTGCTATAATGAAAATGATGACATCACAGATAAGTTGAACTGAATGCAAACCAAATGCTGAAAGAAATTGTACCCAACCTAATTTCAAGGGGAAATATACTGTGTTCATGAATTGGAAGATTCAAAATTTTCAGAGTGGATATCCCTCTCCCCCAAGACTAATTCACAGGTCTTTAAAGCTCAAAGTTCTAGAAGTATTAATTCTGGAAATTGTAAAGATTTTTCTAGTCATAATATAGAAACCTGAAAAGTTTACTTTATAGCTACAGTAATCAGGGCACTGTGTAATTAATGATATTACATATTCACAGAGAGGAATAAAAAGTCACAAATTATATATGTATAGAATTAGTTGTTTTTGAGCAAGAATGTCAAGTCAGTCAATGAGAAAGTAGTTTCTAAAAAACATTGGAGAAACATTAAATATCCACTTGTGTATGGGGCATGTTTTTGCATATGTTTGTGTATGTGTGTATGTGTATGTGTATGTGTTCATGTATGTGTGTGTGTTCGTGTGTGTGTGTGTGTGTGTGTGTGTGTGTGTGTGTGTGTGTACACTAGAGGTGAGTGTCAGAGGGCTTTCTCTGTCACTCTACCTTATTTTTAAAACAGGGTGCAAAGGCTTATGGTTTGACAAAACTGGTCAATGAGATTCAGGGATTTTCCTCCCTTTGTGCAGAAGTTATAGACATAGACTATTGTGTGTACCTGTTTTGTGGGTGCTGATGGCCAAACCCAGATTCTCACACTTATGTAGCAAGCACTTCAGTGGATGGACCACCTCACCAGACCAAAATAGAAACTTTCCCAGCTCATGCCATGAACACAATTTCATTTGAAACAGACCTAGGAGTAAATCATTATAAAAATCATGAGAAAAATAGAGCAAAATTTCCTGATTTAGAGATCATCAACAATGTCATAGAGTATTACCAAATGAATCTTAAAAGAAAAAAATATGAATCGCAAGAACTAAGAACTTGCTTCCGGTCTGCACCAGCACCGGGTCACCTAGGGCACGGATTGGGCGGATTGCCCAAGCATTCTTAGGATCACTGGTGAGTGGAACACAACAGCTGCTCCAATCCAATAGTGACAGGCCTGTAACAGCAGGAAAAAGGACACCAGAGCCTTTCCTGACCTGAGACTCAGGTTCCTTTTAATCAGTTCAGGTTTACCTTGGTTTCAAATAGAACAGACAACTCCATGGTCCTCAAAGGAGACACCACTTCCATGCACAGTAACACACCCAGGATCTTAGGACAACAGGATCCCAGGATAACAGGAGCTGGGTCACACTAGTATCTGAGTGTCTCAGAGGAGCTCGGCTGCCAAGAACTCAGACACACCCAGAATCTCAGGTTCACAGGAGCCCACAATCAAAGAATCACAGAGAAATCTGGTCTCTGAGAAGTCCTGAATCAACTGGGATTATAGGAAGGACTGGCTCCAATCAGATATATTGAGGGCAGCAAGCACTAGAGATAATCAGATGGCAAGAGGCAAGTGTAAGAACAGAAGCAACAGAAACCAAGGTTACTTGGCATCATTAGAACCAAACTCTCCCAGCATAGCAAGTCATGGATACACCATCATACCAGAAAAGCAGGACATGGATCTAAAGTCACTTCTCATAATGATGATAGAGGACTTTAAGAAGGAAATACTGGAAATCTCATGTAAACAGATAGAAGACTTTAAAGTGGAAACAAAAAATCCCTTAAAGAGTTACAGGAAAATGCTACCAAACGCTAACAAAAGGAGATGGAATTGAACAAAACCATCCAGGATGTAAAAACGGAAGTAGAAACAATAAAGAAAACCCAAAGGGAGACAACTCTGGAGATAGAAACCCTAGGAAAGAAATCAGGAACAATAGATGCAAGCATCAGCAACAGAATACAAGAGATGGGTCTTGTGGCTGTCTTCTTTTAGGTTTGTTGAAGGATTACTTTCTTGCTTTTTCTAGGGCATGGTTTCTGTCCTTGTACTGGTGTTTTTCCGTTATTATACTTTGAAGGGCTGGATTCATGGATAGGTATTGTGTGAATTTGGTTTTGTCATGGGATACTTTGGTTTCTCCATCTATGGTAATTGAGAGTTCAGGTGAGTATAGTAGCCTGGGCTGGCATTTGTGTTCTCTCGGGGTCTGTATAACATCTGTCCAGTATCTTCTGGCTTTCATAGTCTCTGGTG
>NC_034592.1:44181644-44203196 GCF_900095145.1 Mus pahari | reverse complement strand
TAGAGGAGCTAGAGAAAGTACCCAAGGAGCTGAAGGGGGCTGCAACCCTATAGGTGGAACAACAATATGAACTAACCAGCACCCCCAGAGCTCGTGTCTCTAGCTGCAATGTAGCAGAAGATGGTCTAGTCAGTCATCATTGGGAAGAGAGCCCCCTTGGTCTTACAAACTTTATATGCCCCAGTACAAGGGAACACCAGGGTCAAGAAGAGGGGGTGGGTGGGTAGGGGAGCAGGGGGGAGGAGGGTATAGGGGACTTTGGTGATAGCATTTAAAATGTAAATGAACTAAATACCTAATAAAAATTGAAAAAAAAAAGAACTAAGACCTTTTGATTTTAAAAGACATTGAAAGCCAATCATACACTAGGATAAATTATTTGTATTATGATATGACAAAGAACTTGGAGCCAAGGATATATGAAAACCATAATTCAGTGTGAAGAAAGAAAACAAGCTTTAACAATTGGTAGAAAACAAAAGTTTCAGTGGAGGACCCTAAACAACTATTAAACTTGTGAAGAAATGATTGCCATTACTAGTCACTAGGGAATTACACACTACAATTAAATTACACAACAGTACAGTTTGCTAACGTGGTTGAAATTTAAATTAATGACTACTTTAGAAATTTGGAGCAACTAGAACTTTCAGGAACTACTCTGAAGAACGCAAAATGGCACAGTCACTTTGAAGTCATTTTTGTCAAGTTAAATTTGCATTTATCATAATGCAGTATTTTCACTCCTAAGTATTTATTCCTAGGAGAAATGAAACATATGTCTACATAAAGACTGGTTTAAAAAATTCACAGCAGCTTGATTCATTATAGTCTAAGCCTAGAGACAATCCAAGTGTCGATCCACAGTTTGTATGTGGATAAACAAACTGTGTGCTAGCCTTACAGTGAAGTGCCACTCAGTAGTAAGATGCAATAAACTACTGAAATGAAACACAGATGAATCTCTAAAGCATGATTCTGAGTAGAGAAGGCCAAATATAAAAGAGTGCCCACCGTATGAATCCATATATACAGAATTCTATAGGCAGAAGGCAAAGACAAGGTTGCCAGGGTTGGGAATTAGCACAGCACCTGTTACCTTTCTGAGATGATAGAAGTACCCTGGGCCATGATTGTAGTTGAGTATGCACAGATGCATAGATTTATCAAACTTAATCAGTTTTGAACATTTAAAAATGAGAGCATTTTTTTTTTTTTATATGTGGACTGCATCTCATAAAGTTAAAATGGTAAAAGGTACTTAATGGTACCTATATAGTTTGGTGTCTTGTCTCCTACCAGTACCACTTTGAAAACACTAGCTGTGTAGTCACACATTCTTAGCTACTATGATAGTATTTGGCAGGCTGTATATAAACAGTAAATGTCAGATGAGCAAAATACACAAATATTTGAATAAATGATACAGAATATTGTCAGAAAGCATATAAGCCATTTAAAAGTAAAGACGGGACCAGTGAGATTGTTTAGGATAAAGGCATTTAATACTCTATTATGCATGCATGATGACCTACATTTAATTCCCAGAACTCATGGAAAGGTAGAAAAAGAGAAATTACTCCATCAAATTGTCATCTGACCTCTGCACAGGCACTGCAGCACACACACAAACACACACACACACACACACACACACACACACACATACACACACACATACACACACATACAAATGTCAAAAACATTTAATGATAATAGATTTTTCAAGAGAAAATATATTGGTATTGGCGTTATTCTAGAACTACTCGCTGTTTGAACCTACCATGACATGATTCCTGATAGTCCACCTTTGAAACAACTAATTTTGCATATGGGATTTCTAGCAATCTGGAGTTGGAGGCAGGACGATCAGAAGCTCAAAGCCAGCAGCAGCTACACTGTGAGTGCAAACCTCAGACTAAGTGACATTAGATCCTGCCACCAAAAAACACAAAAATAAAAAGTAAAAAATGACAAAAAAATTATTCTGGACAGAAGGAATGGCTTCCCCAAAATTCCACATTTTCATTTTTAAATCCAGGTATATCTGGGGGGGATTAAATAAGCAAATCATTATCACCAGTCAATAACAATACTTGAGTTGTACTTAAATTTCTACCAAGTAGAGATCAGAAGAGACAAAAGGTTCACCCTTCTGATGTGAGAAAGAGAGGAAAGAGAAACTTTATGAGGGGTGCTGGTGGGAAACATTAGTCTGGGTAGTGGGTCTTGGATAACCTAAAAGATGACAAGTTCTGTGTTTGCATAGTTGGTGATGTGTTGAAAGGAACATAAGTAGTACCAAAGGGAATGAGGAAATATCTTGTGATCCTTTTTAATTTCTCCCCTAGAACAAGCTATAGACTGAGTCAGTCTGTCTCTTGGAACATTCCAGAAGACGATTCTCTGGGACAATGGCCAACACAAGAGCCATCTGTTTGGGAAGTTAGAACGTGAATGCTTCTCAAACTCTTCTTTCTTTTCTCCCCAAACCCCACTTCCAAACTGGCACAGGCTCTTGACACCTCCATGAGATTCGGTTAAATTGATAATAAATTGTGCAGGAACTTAATTGACACTAAGCAAGTAAAATAAGCATCGCATTTTGGAAGATATATCTTTTCTTCCAGAATGCCCAGACCAATTGGAAAGCACAAAGATGGAAGATTTAATGCAGTTACAACTTTGGATGGAGTGGCTGAGAAAATGCATCAAATCACACTTCACATTCTTCCCCAAAGACATCAGAAAGCCACATTCCTAAGCGTTGTGGCAGTTGGGCAGAGCCTTGCACCAGTTCTGGAGATTTGGCTGTGTGTTGCTGGCTTGGCAAAGACAACGAAAGGCCCTTTCACAATTTGTTCATCGTCCCCTCTTGCCTCCTTTGATTACTGCCGAAGCTGACTAAATAGTGGAGGTGCTCTCTGTTTGGGACTTGGGAGACTCTACCATGAAGACAAACAGGAAAGGCGTAAGTAGCTTTGGATGTGTAAAATCTCTGTGGTCTCGCTTAATTTCACCTATAGTAACTGAGAACAGCTAGTAGATATTTTCCTCAAAATAATTACTGTTTTTAAAAGGCCTCCATTGCAATCAAAGTACAAGAAAACAAAACCAAAAAAAAAAAAAACAACCAAAAACAAAAACAAACAAACAAAAAAAACCTTCTGCCTTAGAAAAATAATAACAGGAGTTTTTGCAATGACCCTCGCACTGATGCACTTAAAATAACATTGGCTTCATGTCTTTAAATTTCCAGTGTGCTTTCAGCTGGGTCGAGCTGGTAGCCAGGTTCATTGGACATTGGCTGTGGAATTCGAGTTGTAGAGGAAGATTGAAGTCGTGACAGGTCCAGAAATGATGACCAATTCCAGTTCACTGGCATTTTTAAAAATCTTTCAAATCTTATTCTTTCATGGGCAGAATGACTTGTGTCCTGGCCACATACAGAGGCATTGTTTTGTTGGTCATACACTTCATGTTAAGGCTTTAAAAGCCACCAGCTGTGAAAACTACATAAATGGATTCTAAAATGTCTGACCTCACCTGTTAAGGCTCATGCCCAAAGCAGCTAGTGTCAACTCATCATGTAAATACTCAATTTGTACAATTATCAGTCTGGAAAAAAACTGTCAATGTATTCTTATGTATTTTCAATATCATGGAAAGTTTTCAAAAGCTTGCTAGCATAGTGGAATTAGAAGCACAAATACAGTATCTTTGAGACATAGGAAGTGTATCTCATGAAAGTACAGTAAGGCTGGCTCCCTGTATAACTTACTCTACGACCATGTATGGGGTAGGGAAGGTGTGCGCCATTCAACTATTCTCAATCTTTTCAAACCTGTGTTAACTCAGTGAGATGTTTTATATTGTGATTCTGCATGAAACATTTATAAAATACTGCATTCAAGGAGATTTTTCATGAAGTAGCTATGAAAATATTTATTTTTTCCAAAATAATATTTTAATTCCATAATACAGGTACCAAAAAAACGTCTAAGAAGAAGGTAAATAACTTAAATTTTCAGAGAAAAACACACATACAGTCTCTGTTACTTAGTCTTATATATTTTGTATATATGCAAAAGCGATAAAGATACAGAATACATTGGTAGCCCCATCATACAAAAGCTGGCCTTGACTCACATTAGACTTATTGTTCCATCTTCCTGTTATATTTTGCTTTATTAGAAAATATGTATGTGTGTATGTATGTATTGTATACACATGTATAGTTACTATATATATATATATATATGTATATCTGTTGTTAGGGTAGGTGCCCCCTAGGGAGCTACAGGGAACAGAAGGCTAATAGTTGCTAGTACAAAAAGTAAAATAATAAAATAAAATGAAATAATCTCCGCACCCCATGTTAAGCAAAACTCCTGCTATAGTCAGACAGAGGGGGACTTATTCCTGCCTCAGCCTCCAAGACTTGTAACTGCTAGGACCTGCTGCTCCAGAGACTTCCCAGACCTGCTGGACAAGAATTGCTGCTACCCTGCTGTTCCTGTCATTGGCCTTCAGACTTGCTCTCAGAGGGCACCAAAGAATTCTGGAAGCTTTAGAAACAGTTTTCAGCAACACCCACTGCAACACAGGAGTTCACATCATTTTTACATAAACCCCACATGGCAATCTGTTGAGTGTTTTATCCAATTTAGGGTTGTTAATCCCATACTGGCAGTCAAGCACCTCGTATTTTCACTCTACTGTTTTGCCCCCTTCCTTCATGGAAGCATGTGGAACAAGAGCTCAGTCGAAGGTCAAAGACAGTCTCCAACAACCATGTCACTGTGACTGCAAGAATCTAGTAAAATCCAATTTTTAAATCCATAGAAGGATTTGTCTTTCCCTTCAAATGGCTTCGATATAAAAATACTTTAGAAAAATTATTCCTGAGGCTGTGAATAGAGGACAGTATGGGATCACTTATTTCATGTCATTGAGCTTGAGTATCTGGAGAACTAAGTAGAGGCTATGAGTCTCTGAAGAAAGGTATTTCCCATTACCACAAACAGGAAAAGGGAGGAAGGTATGTGCATACTCATACATATGTGTGTGTGTGTTTGTGTGTACATTGCATTTTAACTTTGTGTTTATTAAGGAAAGTTGTCAGCTCAAAAACAAAAGTAACTGGTGGGGCAGGGAATGTACATTAGTGCCGCAAGACCGTGGATTGATCCCTAGCACCACTCAAAAAGAGGAAACATTTTATTATTTGTTTGTTTGTACTTTATTTCTTGAGGTTTCATTTTGTTTTGTTTTTCAAACAGGCTCTCCCTACAGCCTTGGCTACAAAACCCTTCAGCTCCTTGGGTCATTTCCCTATTTCCTCCATTAGGGACACTGTGCTCAGTCCAATGGTTGGCTGGCAGCACCCACCTCTGTATTTGTCAGGCACTGGTAGAGCCCCTCAGAAGACAGCCATATCAGGCTCCTGTCAACAAGCACTTCTTGGCATCCCCAATAGTGTCTGGGTTTGATGACTGTATATGGGATGGATTCCCCAGGTAGGGCAGTCTCTGGATGGGCTTGTCTTCAGTCTCTGCTCCACTCTTTGTCTCTGTAACCCCTCCCATGTGTATTTTATTCCACTTTCTAAGGAGGACGGAAGTATCCACACTTTGGTCTTCCTTCTTCTTGAGCTTCATGTGGTCTGTGAATTATATATTAGGTATTCCCAGCTTCTGGGCTAATATTCACTTATCAGTGAGTAAATCCCATGTATGTTCTTTTAGGATTATGTTACCTCACTCAGGATAATATTTTATAGTTCCATCCATTTGCCTAAGAATTTCATAAATTCATTGATTTTAATAGCTGAGTAATACTCAATTGTGTAAGTGTACTACATTTTCTGTGTCAATTCCTCTGTTGAGGGACATCTGGTTCAGCTCCTGGCTATTGTGAACACAGTGGGTATATGCCCAGTAGTTGTATTGCTGGGTCCTCAGGTAGTAGTACTATGTTCAATTTTCTGAGGAACAACCAAACTGATTTCCAGAGGGGTTGTACCAGATTGCAATCCCACCAGCAATGGAAGAGTGTTCCCCTTTCTCCACATCTTCGCCAGCATCTTCTGTCACCTAAATTTTTGATCTTAGTCATTCTGACTGGTGTGAGGTGATTTGCATTTCTCTGATGACTACAGATGTTGAACGCTTTTTTAGGTGCTTCTCAACCATTTGATATTCCTCAGTTGAGAATTCTTTGTTTAGCTCTGTACCCCATTTTTAATGGGGTTATTTGATTCTCTGGAATCTAACTTCTTGAGTTCTTTGTATACATTGGATATTAGCCCTCTATTGGATGTAGGGTTCGTAAAGATCTTTTCCCAATCTGTTGGTTGCCTTTTTGTCCTATTGACAGTGTCCTTTGCCTTACAGAAGCTTTGCAATTTTATGATGTCCCATTTCTCAATTCTTGATCTTAGAGTATAAGCTATTGGTGTTCAGTTTAGGAAATTTTCCCCTGTGCCCAAGTTGTCAAGGCTCCTCTGCACTTTCTTTTCTATTAGTTTCAGTGTATCTGGTTTTATGTAGAGGTCCTTGATCCACTTGGACTTGAGCTTTGTATAAGGAGATAAGAATGGAACAATTGGCATTCTTCTACNTGCTAACCACCAGTTGAACCAGCACCATTTGTTGAAAATGCTGTCTTTTTCCACTGGATGGTTTCAGGTCCTTTCTCCAAGGTCAAGCGACCATAATTGTGTGGGTTCATTTCTGTGTCTTCAATTCTAATCCACTGATTTACCTGCCTGTCACTGTACCAAAACCATGCAGTTTTTATCACTATTGCTTGGTAGTACAGCTTGAGGTCAGGGATGGTGATTCCACCAGAAATTCTTTTATTGTTGAGAATAGATTTTTGCTATCCTTGCATTTTTGTTATTCCAGATCAATTTGCAAATAGCTCTTACTAAAACCATGAAGAATTGAGTTGGAATTTTGATGGGCATTGCATTGAATCTGTAGATTGCTGTTGATGAGATGGCCATTTT
This sequence comes from Mus pahari, assembly GCF_900095145.1. Lineage (NCBI taxonomy): Eukaryota > Metazoa > Chordata > Mammalia > Rodentia > Muridae > Mus > Mus pahari. The sequence goes on along the minus strand of NC_034592.1, from coordinate 44,196,184 downwards.
TACTATATTAATCCTGCTAATCCATGAGCATGGGAGATCTTTCCATCTTCTGAGATCTTCGATTTCTTTCTTCAGAGACTTGACATTCTTATCATTTAAATCTTTCACTTGCTTAGTTAGAGTCACACCAAGGTATTTTATATTATTTGTGACTGTTGTGAAGGGTGTTGTTTCCCTAATTTCTTTCTCAGCCTGGTTTCCTTTGAGTAGAAGGCCATTAATTTGTTTGAATTAAATTTATAACCAGCTAATTTGCTGAAGTTGTTTATCAGGTTTAGGAGTTCTCTGGTTGAAATTTTGGGATCACCTAAGTATATGTCATATAAAAAATCACAAGTAGTGATATTTTAACTTCTTCCTTTCCAATTTCTAACCCTTTCATCTCCTTTTGTTGTATAATTGCTCTGGCTAGTACTTTGAGTACTATATTGAATAGGTATGGAGAGAGTGGGCAGCCTTGTCTAGTCCCTGATTTTATGGGATTGCTTTAAGTTTCTCTCCACTTAGGTTCATGTTGCTACTAGTTTGCTGTATATTGCTTTTACTACATTTAGGTATGGGCCTTGAATTCTTGATCTTTCCAAGACTTTTATCATGAATGGGTGTTGGATTTTGTCAAATGCTTTCTCAACATCTAATTAAATGATCATATTTTTTTTTTCCTTTGAGTTTGTTTATATAGTGAATTACATTGATGGGTTTCCATATATTGAACCATCCCTGCATCTCTGGGATGAAGCCTACTTGATCATGATAGATGATTGTTTTGATGTGTTCTTGGATTCAGTTTTTGAGAATTTTATTCAGTATTTTTGCATTGATATTCATCAGGAAAATTGGTCTGAAGGGCTCTTTCTTTGTTGGGTCAGAGTAATTGTGGCTTCATAGAAAGAGCTGGGTAGAGTTCCTTCTATTTCTATTTTGTGGAATAGTTTGAGGAATATTGGTATTAGGTATTCTTTGAATGTCAGATAGAACTCATCCAGTCCTGGGCTTTTTTGGTTGGGAGACTATTAATGACTGTATATATTTATTTAGGGGATATGGGACAGTTTAAATTGTTTATCTGATCCTTTTTTAACTTTGGTACCTGGTATCTGTCTAGAAAATTGTCCATTTCATTCAGATTTTCCAGGTTTGTTGAGCTTTTGTAGTAGCATCTGATGATTTTTTTAATTTCCTATGTTTCTGTTGTTATATGTACCTTTTCATTTCTGATTTTGTTAATTTGGGTACTGTCACTGTGTCCTCTGGTTAGTCTGGCTAAGGGTTTATCTATCTTGTTGATATTCTCAAAGAAAATCCTGGTTTTGTTTATTCTTTGTTCAGTTCCTTTTGTTTCTACTTGGTTGATTTCAGCCCTGAGTTTGATTATTTCCTGCTGTCTACTCCTTTTTGGTATATTTGCTTCTTTTGTTCTAGAGCTTCCAGGTGTGTTAGCTATGCTCTTTCCAGATTCTTTCTGGAGGCAATCCAGCTATGAGTTTTCCTCTTTGCACTGCTTTCATTGTGTCCCATAATTTTGGGTATGTTGTATCTATTTCATTAAATTCTAAAAAGTCTTTAATGTCTTTCTTTCTTTCTTTCTTTCTTTCTTTCTTTCTTTCTTTCTTTCTTTCTTTCTTTCTTTCTTTCTTCCTTAACCAAGTTATCATTGAGTAGAGCATTGTTCAGCTTTTATGTGTATGTAGGCTTTCTATTGTTTTCCTTGCTATTGAAGACCAGCCTTAATCCATAGTGATCTGATAGGAGGTGAGGGATTATTTCAATCTTCTTATATCTGTTGAGGTCTGATTTGTGACTGATTATATGGTCATTTTGGAAAAGCTACCATGTGATGCCCAGAAGAAGATATAATCTTTCGATTTAGGATCAAATGTTCAATAGATATCTTTTAAATCCACTTTTTACAAAACTTCTGTTAGTTTTACTGTGTCTCTGTTTAGTTTCTGTTTCTATGATCTGTCCATTGATGTGAGTGGAATGTCGAAGTCCTCCACAACTATTGTGTGCAGTTAAATGTGTGCTTTTAGCTTTAGTAAAGTTTCTTTTGTGAATGTGAGTGCCCTTGCTTTTGGAGCATAGATGGTTAGAACTGAGAGTTCTTCTTGGTAGATTTTTCCTTTTATGTGTATGAAGTGTCCTTCCTTATCTTTTTGAAGACTTTTGGTTGAAAGTTGATTTTATCCAATATTAGAATAACTACTCCAGCTTGTTTCTTGGAACTATTTGCTTGGAAAATTTTTTTCCAGCCCTTTACTCTGGGGTAGTGTTTGTCTTTGATACTGAGGTGTGTTTCCTGTATGTAGCAAAATTCTGGGTTCTGTTTATTTATCCAGTCTGTTAGTCATGTATCTATGTCATTTTATTGGAGAATTTAGCCCACTGATGTTAAGAGACACTAAGGAAGAGTGATCATTGCTCCCTGTTATTATTGATGTTATTTTTATGTTTGTGTGGTTATCTTCTTTTGGCTTTGTTGAAAAATTACTTTCTTGCTTTTTCTAGGTTGTATTTTCCCTCCTTGTGCTGGTGTTTTTCCATCTATTATCCTTTGTAGAGCTGGATTTGTGGAAAGATATTTTGTAAATTTGGTTTTGTCATGCAATATCTTGGTTTCTCCATCTATGGTAATTGAGAGTTTTGCTGGGTATCGTAGTCTGGGTTGGCATTTGCGTTCTCTTTTGCTCTGTATGAGATCTGCCTAGGATCTTCTAGCTTTCATATCTCTGATGAGAAGTCTCGTGTAATTTTGATAGGTCTGCCTTTATATGTTACTTGACCTTTTCCCCTTACTGCCTTTAATATTCTTTCTTTGTTCTGTGCATTTTGTGTTTTGCTTATTATGTAACAGGAGGAATTTCTTTTCTGATCCAATCTATTTGGAGTTCTGTAGGCTTCTTTTATGTTCATGGGCATCTCTTTCTTTAGGCTAGGGAAGTTTTCTTCTATAATTTTGTTGAAGATAATTACTGTCCCTTTAAGTTGGGAATCTTCACTCTCTTCTATACATATTATTCTTGTGTTTGGTCTTCTCATTGTGTCCTCGATTTCCCAGATGTTTTGGGTTAGGAGCTTTATGCATTTTGCATTTTCTTTGACTGTTGTGTCAATGTTTTCTATGGCATCTTCTGCACCTGAAATTCTCTCTTCTATCTCTTATATTCTGTTGGTGATGCTTGCATTTATTATTCCTGGTCTCTTTTCTAGGTTTTCAATCTCCAGGTTTGTCTCCCTTTGTGCTTTCTTTATTGTTTCTATTTCCATTTTTAGATCTTGAATGGTTTTGTTCAATTCCTTCACCTGTTTGGTTGTGTTTTCCTTTAATACTTTAATGGATTTTTGTGTTTCCTCTTTAAAGTCTTCTATCTGTTTTACTGTGTTCTGTATTTCTTTAAAGGAGGTTTTGTGTGTGTGTGTGTGTGTGTGTGTGTGTGTGGTTTTTTGGGACAGGGTTTCTCTGTATAGCCCTGGCTGTCCTGGAACTCACTTTGTAGACCACGTTGGCCTCGAACTCAGAAATCCGCCTGCCTCTGTACCCTTGAAGTGAGATATATATATATATATATATATATATATATATATATATATATATATATATATATATATATATATATATATATAAGTACTACACAGAAAATTGAAGTGAGATATATATATATATATATATATATATATATATATATATATATATATATATATATATCACATTATATATATATATAATGTTTTCTTTTTTTTTTTTTTTTTACTTAAACAAGAACTGGACAATAACACCAGTTGACATCCCAGTGGGGATGGAGGAAATCTCACAAGAACCCACACCTAGATCAAGAGCTCCATAGAGTTGATGGCTGCTAAGAGAGGGGGAAACTGTGGAGAAATTTTAATACAGCAGCATGTCTGCTCTGTCAGGGGATCACATCTGAAGATAAGATCCAGTTGGGATGCAGACACATCACACACCTTTAATCCCCCTGGCTGGAATACAGACATGCGTTTAGTATACACCTTTAATCCCAAACAATGACATCTAATTTCTAATTGAGGGGCAGACAAAGTGACGAATCGCAGAAAGATTTGATAGAATGAGTCAGAGATAGGATATGCACAACTCTCAAGAGAACAGCACAGGAAAGAGAGGCTAATGAAGAGAAGCGAGAGAGTGATAGTTGAGTTCAGTCAGTGTGTTCATTTCAGATGAGAGCCGAACAATTCAGGTGAGCACAGTTGAGCTCAATTAAGAACAGAGTCATTGATGTCATAGCAGTTCAGTTCATGGGGTTCAGAGGTAGTCTTTTCACGAAGAAGAACAATTTAGTCTTCTCATTGTGTCAGAATTTAGTCAGAAGCTGAGAGATGCCAGATTAAATCTGTTAGCTTGGAAAAGAGTTTGAGCTAGAACAGCTGAGTTAAACCAGCTAGCCAGATATTCAGAAATTCAGCCAAAGTTCAGAAAGCACAAGAAAAGGTGAGCTTATTCAGCAGTAAGCCTCCAACACAATTACAGCTGATGAATTTTACTGGAAGAGTCTGCTCCAGGTGATTAGCACCATAAAAGTTTGTCCAGTCCCAAGTAGTCAGCCCTAATCACATACACATATGTGTAACACTAAATAGATTCAGCATGTAGGAGTATTTTGGGGGTAGAGATAATAATAATTAAAGGAAACGATGTCATGAGTTTTAAAGGAATATGGGAAATACAGGAGGAATTGGAGCCTGGAGTTTGTGGAATGGAAACAATGTAAATACAATAGTCATGTACAAAATTCTCAAAAATAAAAATGCAAATGAGATTGTCCCATACCTACATTGTCTGTGCTATTTCTATAATTCTAGATTTTTGTACTTTGAAATTTGAGAAAATTACTTGGTTTCCCATGATGGGGAGTTTTGTATTGAGCCAAAGCTGCTCCACTCACTTCTAGTTTATCCATGAGTAATAATTCTTGAAGTTTATTAGGTCATTCATACATTTCAAACTGAAATTCCGTATTTTGGTTTCATGACAGTGGTCTGATAAGTACCGCCCCTTCTCCCCTAGACACATGCACATCCTAAACGCACATCCCCTAGAACCAGAATAAAATCTCACTTTCTTTAAACTGCTTCCTGGGGAGTTCAGGCTTTGTTATGTGACTTGCTTTAGGGTATTAATTAGGGGAGGGAGGGATGAGGAGCCATTATTCCACCCCCACATAGTGTCCCTCATCCCTGGCTTTCTTGGATCACACACTGTAATAAAACATATATCTGCCTTCTCCATTGATCAGTTTCCTTCTGTATAGAAGGTTTGCAAACTGTCCTAAATAACGGGCTTCCCTGGGGGCCACTTTTCCTGTTTGGTTGAAATCATGTCAAAGGTGAGTCATAGGCTCTTTACCCTACTTGGGCAGCTTTTTATTCTGGCAATTCTCTTCCAAGATAGACAGTAAGAGCCAGAGGCCATGTGAAATCAAACAGAGTATATCTGGATGCCTTCCTCAGAGTTTGAGAGATTCTTTCCTCTTCTTTATACCTGTGTACACTCGGAGTTGTTCACCAGGTATTTCTTTCATAAAGGGAGTTAAGCTGGTTTTTATGAAAGTGAACTACATTTTACAATTTATGAAACTTGAGTCTGTGCTGGGATAGCCTTGTCTCTAGGGCAACAAGGGAATTTTTAGGTTTCCATTAACATAGAGAAGCAATAATCTGAGGCCAGGGTTGGAAATCCCTAGGCCAGGTTACATCACTCTGTTAGATGACATATAGCACAAGCCCTTGAGATATTTTAATGTGTCCGTAGCCATCATTAACCTTATTTCTTTTATAATATAGTATGGCATCCATCATCCTACCTCGCTGACGAGCTATAGATACAAAACAGTATTGACACAGAAGGTGATTGAGAAATGAGCCCCTTTGTATTAAGCCACTGAAAATTTGGAATCATATGGTACAGCAGTTAAACTTCATCCTTCCTGACTAGTAACAAATTTGCTTTCCACCTAAATGACTACTTTGGCTGCTTCTTCTAAGGAGCAGATTTTGACAAGCTTGTTCTGAGTGTGGAAGGGGACACACACATCTGCCTATCTCAGATTCAGTTCCAGACCCCAACAATAAAGAAAATTCATAATAAGACAAGCCACACTTTTTTTTAGTACATATGAAAGGCATGCTTATACTATATTGTGCTTGGTTAAGTAAAAGCATAATACCTAAAAAACAATGTGCATATCTTAATTAAAATATCGTATTGCTAAGTTATATGATTATCTAGACTGTGAGGATAAAAGTAAAACACAAATACACTTGCTGAACACAAGGCTGTCACAAACCTTTAGCTGAAAAAGACATAGGATCTTCAAGATGCAATTAAGAGAAATACAGACAATGCTATGTCTTTATAGTGTATTACATAGTTATACATTATGACATCATTTTATTGTATGCATGCAGCAATACCAACACGATCCAGGCAAAAGAAGTACAGTATTTTTTTTATTTCGTATTGATTAAATTAATTCATTAATTTGGGGAAGAGTTTACTATCCACTTGGAGATCCCAGATGACCAGATTTGAATTTTGAAGTATTAAAACTCTTATTGGGATGACCCTGGGCATCCTGAAGTTTAATCATCAGAGGCCCCAACAGCTGTCATTAGAATAAGATACTGTCAGTCATCTTGAAAAGTGAGATAAAATTTTGACCCAAATGCTGAACAAAAACTTTATACCCAGAACAAAAGACCCGACAGAGAAAGGGATTTAGAGCTGAACACTAAGTGCTGAGGCTCCTGCTTTTACTGTAATGAGTTCTTTTTTAGGGCAATAAATCAAAATGTAAAAAGTCGTGTCATCACAAAACTAAATCCTTAATGTGCCCAATTCATTTTATTATATACTCATAGAGTCTGAAAGGATTCTATATTATATTATATACCATCTTTCCTGTCACTTTATCACATAAATAAGCCAAGTTATTACCACAACAGAATTACTTTTTACATTAATTATATAAGTATATATAATATATTATTAACTATGATTATATAATTACTATATCTGTGATGGCTTAGCAAATTATTTTGAACAGGTAGTCAAATGATAGAAACTAATATTTTATGAACGTAAAGAAATGACTCTAACCAGAGTTCTAGCAGTCTGTTTGATTGATCTTTTTTCAACAACCTACTTTGTATGAGCCTGTATTTGAGAGCATATCCTTAGGTAGATTTTTTTTTTCTGTGAATCCTTCTTCACATTACTTATACATTTCCATATTTACAAAAAAGGATAATAGCATAGTTCATAAAGTACTATTGAGCTTAGCAACTTGTACAGAACCAAGACTCCAGAAAATCTCCAAAAGATACAAGATAGCCTGTAAACTTGCAAAGAAAGAGTAAGGACAGGCAGAAGAATTGAGCTTCGAGCCACTCTACCACTCCCAAACTAGATTTTTAGATTAGATTTTACTGCAGAGAAAGAAAACAAAATGAGATGCTGAAGAGGTACTGGAGAGAGCTCAGAGGTTAAGAGTCCTTACATGCTCTTTCAGATTTCCTTTCCTACACCCACATGGCAACTCATAAGTCCAGTTCCAAGGTATCAGGTCTCTGTGGGAACTGCACAGACATGGTGCATGTACATGCATGTAGGCAAAACACTCCTACATATGAAAATAACCCAGATGTCCCACAACGTAAGAATGGATACAGGATTTGTGGCTCATTTACACAATGGAATAATATTCAGCTATTCAGAACAAGAATATCATGAGTTTTGCAGGCAAATGGATGGAACTATAAAATATCATCCTGAGTGAGGTAACTCAGGCCCAAAGTGACATGCATGGTATGTACTCACGAATAAGTGGATATTAGCCAAAAAAAAAAAAAAAAAAAAAGTACAGGATACACAAGATACAATCTGTTGAACTCAAGAAGGTTAACAAGCCAAAGGGCCCAAGTGAGGATGCTTCAATTCCACTTGTGAGAGAGAAGGAAGCAGAGGGCAAAAGGAGAGAGGGAACTGGGTGGGAGAGGGGAGGATGAGGAGCAAGGGAAAGGGGGGACATGATCAAGTATTGGCAGGGGTGGGAGACCAAGAGTGAATCACTAAAGGACAGCAGAATGAATGGAAATATACAACCTCAGGAGGTGGGAGGTGGGAGAACCCTCTAGAATGTACTAGAGACCTAGGACGTGAAAGAATCTCAAGACCAAAGGGGAGGGACCTTAGATGAAATGCCCTAGAGTGGGGAGAAGAAACTTGTAGAGTCCACCTGCTGTAGAAAGACAGGGCATCAAGTGGAGGGATGGGGTTGCCATCCCACAGTCAAAACCTGTGACCCAGAATTGTTCCAGTCTAAAAGAGCTGCAGGGGGAAAAATGGAAAAAGAGACTGAGAGAAAGGAAGTCCAGAGACTGCCCCTAATTGGGACCCATGTCAAGAGGAGGCTCTAAGGCCTGACACTATTACTTATGTTACAATATACTTACAGATAGGAGCCTAGCATGGCTGCCCTACGAGAGAACCAACAAGCAGCTGACTGAGACAGGAGCAGATACTTACACCCAACCAATGGTCTGAAGTCAGGGACCTCTGTGGTTGAACTAGGAAAAGGCTGGAAGAAGTTGTGGAGGAGGGCAACCCCCTAGGAAGACAGGCAGTCTCAACAAACCTGAACCCCTGAGATCTCTCAGATGCTGAGTCAATAACCAGGCAATATACATGAGCTGGTCCAAGACCCCTGACACATATACAGCAGAGAACTGCCTGGTCTGGCCTCAATGAGAAAAGAAGTACCTAACCCTTAAGAGACTTGAGACTGTAGGGAATGGGGAGGCCTGGCAGGGCGTGGGAGGTTGGGAGGCTGGGGACATCCTCTTGGAGACAAGGGAGGAGGAATGGGATGGAGAACTGTCAGAGGGCAGAATGGGAGAGGAAAAATGGCTGAACTATAAAAACAGATTAAAGATAATAATAATAAAAAAAGAAACAATTTAGTTAAGATATTCACTTATTGTACATCCAATACTAGTAAAGCTCCTGTTATATATATATATATATATATATATATATATATATATATATATATATATATATATATATATATATATATATTGCAAAATCTACTGTGCCTTATTAGTTTTAGCATTTCAAACATTGGATATGATATTCAGATTTTAAATAGAATAAGATATAAAGTATAGTTTATGCCAACCATATTTGTCAAAGTACACCATTTTCTGAGCACTATACTCCAAGGTGGGATATGAGATAAGCAGGACAAATTTCTGCCTTTGATGAACCTGTAATCCATATGCTAGATAGTCATAGATGCATGGAGAACTGTTTTGATGTGCTGATGTAATGAAAGTTCTCCAAAAATAATGACATGGTATGAAGAGCCCAGGAATAGTGTTTGTGAATATGTATTTACAATTGTAGACCTGCAAGACATGGATGGGATGCTTAATCTTTATAAGGATGGTTACTGTAGAAGACTGAAGAATGTATGTTCATGGTTATTTTTGTGTCATACATTACTATGGAGTAATGCAGTCTTTTCTTCCAAAGATGTTAATTTTTATTACTTGTGTCTGAACAGGAAGAAAGAAGGAAAGACTAGTTTCTGGTTCTGTGACTGGTGAGATAGTTAACTAATGAGAAAAAAAAAAAATTGAATGGAAAAAGTAGCTAAATTAGTTTGAAAATGTGTAGAAGTAGCATTGTAGTGTATTGATCACATTGAGAGCCCTGAGATGGTGTTATTTACTGGGAAAGCCTGTTTTTAGTTGTGGTGTGGGTCAGTCTAAGCACGAACTTTTAATCCAAGAGATTTCTGCTGTAATATTGTAAACTCGATTAAATAAAGTCAACTCTAGGTCAAGAGGCAGAGCAAACAGCCAGTTGACAGGAAGTAACCTAAGTGTAAGTGAATAGGAAGAAAAACCCATAGAGAGTAAGGGGGAATCCGGAGGACGATGGATAGAGAGATGCACAGGAAGTAGAAGGGAGGGACTTTGGGTTTGAAGGAAGCTTGGCTAGAAGAAAAGAGCATTCCTCCTGGGATGTCAGCTGGGGAGGAAGGGCAGCTGGGTGGTTTTTATGCCTCTCTGAACTAACATACTTTCATCCCAGCATCTGGCCCCTGAGTCTTCATTGGTTAAATCAAATAAGTGAGATTTTGTTTAAAAAAAAAAGTAGAAATATGTGGCTTAAAAGTACCCATGTATTTTCATGGTGGACACGTTCAGCCACCATTTACATATATGAACCAGAACTACAAATGGATCATTGGGGACAGAAAAATGCTCATCTGCATATTTGTTTTGTTTTGGGTTTTTTTTGTTTTTGGTTTTTTGAGACAGGTTTTCTCTGTATAGCCCTGGCTGTCCTGGAACTCACTTTGTAGACCAGGCTGGCCTCGAACTCAGAAATCCGCCTGCCTCTGCCTCCCGAGTGCTGGGATTAAAGGCGTGAGCCACCACTCCCCCGGCTTTTTGTTTGTTTGTTTGTATGCTCATCTGCATATTACAAACAAATGGCTAAAATGATGAGAACAAATAAGATCATTCAAAGAAGTTGTGACGCAATTACCCATCAAAGTTAGGCTAAATAATCTGAACTTCTGAAAATCAATTGCACCATTCCAGTGGTCTCATTTGGCTAAGTAAAATTTTAGGTTGAATTTAAAAATCAACTTTCACCAAATTTTCAGCTTTGTATCTTTGTGTATTTTTTATTTTCGTGTTTAAGATGGGCTCCTCTGGATCAGTGTGGTACATGTGTTTTCATTTTCTGTCTTTTACATTTGAAATGTTTTATTTGCAAATCTGAAGGCTACTTTACATTAGTTTGTGACCCTTTGAGATAATTGATCTTTCCTGTCTTATTTGCCATCATATTCCCAGCATTCGCCTTTAAATTTCCTCTGTATCTCAAGAACTTATTAATTCAATTTGCAACCATTTAAGGATAATATGCCACAAGAAAATAACCCTCCTGTCCCCCATATCCATATGAAAATATTATCAGTGTTTGTTATTTGGGTTTCCTTGCTTTGCTTTTGTTTCTGGGTTTTGTATTTTTGGGGTTATTTGCGGGAGGAGGTGTTTTCTTTTGTTTGGGTTTGGATTGGTTTGGTTTGGGTTGGGTTGGTTTGGGTTGGGTTGGGTTGGGTTGGGTTGGTTTGGTTTGGGTTGGGTTGGGTTGGGTTGGGTTGGTTTGGGTTGGTTTGGTTTGGTTTGGTTTGGGTTGGGTTGGGTTGGTTTTCCCAGCTGATTTTTTTTTTTTTTTAAAGTCAAGGTTGGCTTTGAACCACTCTATAACTCATGCTGTCTGCTAACTCTTGATCCTCCTGCCTCTGACACCAAGTGCTTTGATTTCTGGCCTGGGCTACTCTGCCCAACTGTACCAGTGTTCATTATTAAATGAAAATTTTAAGGAAACTAATTCTCTCTTTTCACCATCTTTGATTTTCATGATTTCAGAATGTATTCTGAATCTGACAATTTCTGCAATCTATGCACACTGATCCATTACTTCTCACCAGAACTATAGTAGTCCTTTCCTACCGTGCCACCTATGGCTTCAGTAAGGTTTCCTTGTGTCTTTTTAAGATGTAATGGTTAAAGAGTTGGTTTGAGACAGTGTGGGCCTGGCATTGTACAGATTCGACAGATCACTGGATCATAGACACCTTACATTGGTGCTGGGGATCCAAAAATCATTCGTTTTCTACCCATTAATACATCTCTCCAGCCTGAAGCTACCTTCAACATTTATTTATTATTTATGCATTCATTTGTTATTATATGTGTTTGTGGTATGTGTGTGGGTGGAAACATGCCACAATGACCATGGTTCTCTTTCTACTGTGGGTTCTGGGAATCAAACTGATGTTTGCATGCTAGTACCCTTCCCGGTGAGGCTAGCTCACCAGCCTCAGAGATGATATGAGACAGAAATTGGTCAGGCAAGGCAGGGACTCCAGGGTAGCATTTCTGAGAATGCCCTCACTGGAGGCCAGGAATGATAGAAGAGAGTTTTGGTTCCTGTCTCTTTATTATCTCCTAAGTGTATACCTTTGCAGACTGGGTACACAAAAGCATGGGAAACAGAGAAGGGGATACTCAAACACTTCATGGTTGGCCCACCTGGGGCCCTATACCTTACCCTAACTTCTGGATCACCAAGACTATCAGCTCAGTGATGCCCTAGTTCCTGTGGTTCTCCCTCCCCAATAAATAGCAACTCTGTTCGTGCTCTCTTTCTCTCTCTCCCTACCTCTCTCCTTCCCTCACTCTTCCCCTCCTCCCTCCTTCTTAAGCTTCCAAAAGAGAATATTCAGTAAATTTCTAAGATTCACCTTCTTTGGATCACAAATTTCATTCTGTGAATTCAAGAGGCAAAAACTCAAAGCTACTGATTTAGGGTGACTTTGGTGACTCCTAAGTTTTCGAAGACTTTAGCCCTCCAAACAAAGTTCACCAAAAGCCAAGAAAGACTCCATCATTTTCAAAGACATCCCAATATTTCTGTATCATCACTATTATAGTAATAAACAAATACAAAGGTAATCATATCATTTTCTATGGAAATGTTCCAAGGACACCCTCACTCTTCAATGTTAAATAATAAAAACTGAGGTTTGATTACAACTAAAAGAACACAGCAGAATTTAAACAAGCCTGATGGGCAACAATGAAGGTAAAGATAAGACACTCAGCCCTGTGGTGAGATGAAAATGCAAAGCAGTTTATACATAACTGTAAACACAAATAGCCATGGGGGAGGGGGGACAGTTGTCTTCTTTTAAAGTACTTTCAGCTTAACCTGAGACTCAGATGTGTCCATACATTTGCAGCTAGCCAAGTAACCAAATGCCTACCAAAGTTGTTCCTCTCCTGCATAGAGCCTGATCTGGTACAGGGATTCATTTCCTTCCTAGTAGCTGAATTGATCGATTATCCAGTCAGTGTTACATCGGCCAATGGAGCTTTGTATGCCGTCCACTTCATTCATAAATGTAGAGAGTCCTGGTACTTCTCGTGCTCTGCCTGGATTACAAGCTATTTAAAGTGTGTAAGAGTACCATGCTTTAGTTGTTAAAACATTGTGGAAGCCCCGAGTAGAGCCTCCATCAGAACCACCGGTGCTTGGCACTTCTTTCTGGGCTTTTTCATCACAAATGAAAAGAACTTTAACAAAGACAAGATCAGCTAACAGTGGCAAGGACTTGATAAGGATAAATCAGGATGAGAATATGCCTCTGTAGTGTGGGCCTACAATTTTTTTTTCCTTTTTTTAATTGGATATTTTATTTATTTGCATTTCAAATGTTATCTCCTCTGCATCCCCCCTCCCTCTGCTTCTATAGGGTGCTCCCCCACCCATGCACCCACTCCCACCTCACTGCCCTGGCATTCCCCTACACTGGGGCACCAAGCCTCCACAGGACCAAGGGCCTCTCCTCCCATTGATGCCAGATAAGGCTGTCCTTTGCTACAAATGTAGCTGGAGCCATGGGTCCCTCCATGTACACTCTTCCGTTGGTGATTTAGTACTTGGGAACTTGATGGGGGTGGAGGGGTCTGGTTGGTTGATGTTGTTGTTCTTCCTATGGGGTTTTGAACCCCTTCAGCTCCTTCAGTCTCTTAATCTCCTCCATTGGGGTTCCCATGCTTAGTCCAATGGTTGGCTGTGAACATCTGCAGCTGTATTTGTCAGGCTCTGGCAGAGCCTCTCGGGAAGAGAGATATATCAGGGTCCTGTCAGCATGCACTTCTTGGCATCAACAATAGTGTCTGGATTTGGTATCTATATATGAGATAGATCCCCAGGTGGGGCAGTCTCTGGATACCCTCTCGTTTGGTCTCTGCTCCACACTTTGTCCCTGTATCTCCCTTAGACAGGAACAATTCTAGGTTAAAAATTTGGAGATGAGTGGGTGACCCCATCCCTCAACTGGGGACCTTGCCTAACCTCAGAATATGGTCTCTACAGGTTCTCCCTCTATTTTGTTGGGTATTTCAGCTAATCTCATCCCAGAGTCTCTTTCTTTCCTGGCATCTGGGACTTTCTGGTAGCTACCCCCAGTTCCCCATCCCTCGTTGCTACCTGCATTTCTTACTAATGTCAAACTCTGACAGCTTTGGTGGGCTCTTCTTAAAGAAAGATTGAGGTGGCTTTCCCATCCTCTTTCCACATAACTCTCCTAAGTTTAATGCTCTGAAATTAATAAACTTCACACGTAAGGTTGCCTGTGGTTTGTTTTGCTTTATATTTAATTTCCAAGGGAATTTTAACTTCATGACATCCTTGGAGGATTAGTTGTTCATTTTATTCCTACAATTTCAAATAGGAATTTTGTTTCTCAAAACAGTTTAGTAGTTTTGTCAGAGCATCATGGCCTCGTGTATTTTTAACACCTTTACACATTAGGGTACTGGTAGGATGCTGGTAGATCTCATCCCCATCCAAGCCAACCACACAGTGCACATACACACACACACACACACACACACACACACACACACAC
>NC_034592.1:44158779-44181514 GCF_900095145.1 Mus pahari | reverse complement strand
ACACACACACACACACAATACACTAGCAAACAAACACACAGACACACATTCACACACATACATACGTATACACACACACACACACACACACACACACACACACACATACATATTTTCCCAGGAACTGTAGCAGTCTTGGTTATCAAAAGATTTAACCCACTTCCTGCACAGGAAAGGTCAGTTTAGGGAAATCTGTCCCTTCCCACATCAGAAGAGCTTTGGGAAATTAGAATTTTCAGTGACCTTTAGGAGAACAGGAATCTTCAAGACAAAAGTCAAGACCTGGAAGCCAACTTGCCAAATATGCTCCCGGATGTGCTCCTGACCCATAGCCATCAGTTTTACAGCTGCCCACTCCACTTTAATATCCTCCCTGAGACTCCTGTTCTTGGATCAGAGAGGAACCAGGTACCAGCCAGACAGAGAAAAAAATCATGTACAGGGATTAAAAAGTACCTGTTCATAGCCTGAAAGTTTGTAAAGAAAGTACTGAACACAGACTTCCCATCACATCAAAAGGAAAATTTATGCATCGCCTTTGAGTTCAACTTCTCCATTAAAGCTTTTTCCCTATAATCTAGGGAGTTCTTATCTTGGTGACTTATGGTGTTATGGAGGGGCTCATGCATGGAAAATGTCAATAGAAATAGTAACTCTGGAAGGGAAGGGCCTCCTAATTAGTCCCCATTTAGATTTTATGATGGCTTTGAGATCTGCTCATCCTGACAGTGCGCACTGTGGTTACATATTGTTCTAGCCTGAGGGAACCATAGGAAAATCCAGATTTATTGTACCTATCATACCAGCATATTTCATTTGCCATTATGAGCAGCCATCTCGCAATGATGCAGGAGTATTTATTACAGATTAAATTGTAGGACCTGGATGGTTTAGTGAGGTTCTTGAGGTATCATTTATGTCATTAACTGGCTCATTATCAGATCTGCGAATCTCCATTCTTTTCTGAGCTTTACATTTGAGCATGGAGGCGTCCAAACTGGAGCCGATTCTGGGCTGTCTTTTGTCGTGGCAGGCATGAAGTTTGAACACAGACAAAGCAAATCGCTTCCATCAGCCCCCAGTGCTGTTGTTTCACCTGATTGCTTGCAAGGTCCTGGCAAATGTCTCTTTAGTACGCTTTGCTGGGGGTCAGGGCAGCAGGGTTCAGTCTGGCAGGTAGCTCCATTCAGTTCAGGTGCTCCTGTAGCTGGGGTGAATGAGGGCGGGGGGGAGGGGGGCGGGGGGGGGAGAAGCTGGAGCAGCAGATCCGTGGGGATTTACTTTCAGAGGTGGCTAACGCTAATTAGGTTAGGAGTGCCTGACTGCCTTCTAAAGATGCAGCCTCCAGTTTTTCTCCTCTGATAAATAACCCCACGTTTGAAAAACCGGGAAGGGGGAAGAGAAGGATGTGTGAAATGTAATTGTGATTATTTAAGAAGTTAGCTGTTCTTCCGTGCTGATTATCTGCAGCGAGGGTTCAGCTCCTGCCCCTGGGACTGCGTTTTCAATCCACCCGGATAGCCGGGCTAAGAGGAGTCACTGATAACCGATCAGGATATACATTTTTTAAAGATAGAAGAATACTCTTGTTGAAGACAGGCTGGGGGAACATTTTCAAGAAAGACTCAAGAGCACAGTGTTTACCCATAGCCTCTCTGCTTAGGTGTCTGCCTTCTATTTGCATTGAGTGTTTGATTCCAAGTGGGGGCCTTTTGTTGTTGGTATTTTCCCTATTTACTCTCATATATTGCTTTTTCATGAATCCCAGGGAATGGCATTTAAGTTGCTGTGTTCCTTGGTATTAAAATACTCTCTGATGCAGGCACAAAAGTACCTATAGAAACGCTGGACTCAAATTCACAGGTTATCTGGGGAAGAAACGCCTGGTGATTTAATTGTTCAACATAATTAATTCAAATAGACAATAGTTGCTGGAAAAGGGCTCCTTTTCATGAAGGAAAATCGCAGGTAGAAGCTATTATGCCTCATTTTAACCAGTATTTAATATGATATTATACATGTAGATCTGAGACAACAGAATCCTGGGTCATTAATAATTGCATAGATGAGCCTTTATAAAATAGTTTCCTTTTTCCACTTATAGTGCTAAATGAAATAATTTTGGTATTAACTACTAACAGCAGAAAAATGACAAACCAGCTCACATACACAACTGTCCTGCTAGGTCCAAAGCCAGTCAAATATGAAATGTCCTGCTTGAACTAAAATAAGTGGTATGGACTAGGGAGGCATTTTTGGTCCCACCTTGAATTGGCAGTGGTGTTGGACCAGGGAGACCCAGACTCCTAGGCTGATACTCAGAGGTCTCTCCTTCCACTCAGCTCTTATCAAAGGGGGATGTCGGCTGCTTCTCATTTTTTACTTGTTGCTTGGACGTTAGAGTTAATGAAGCAATGTAGAAAGGTCAGAAGGAAACATTTTTACTTTTTTTCCTGCTAAGCAGAATAATTGAAAGCCTTGATAGCAATGTTGTTGCCTCTGTGTTGTTATAGCAGGAAGACGCTGCCCCCAGAGCCTGACACTTTTACTAAAGGAGACTTGGTAACGAGGCTTCTATAATTTCTAATTTGCCCTTTGTGAGACTTATTGTCTCTCCCACATATTGTTTTGGATCACATTGAGATTTTTTTTTTAGCTTGACTCTGGGAGTTTTTGTTTAATTTCCCTTACTTTTATCAAAGTTGAAATAATTCTAAATTACCTCTAACTTGTATCTAATAGGAACTGTAAAATCATATAACTTTTACAAAAAAGAAAAAAAAAACAAAGCAAAAAGCAAGGGAACATATTAAAACCTTCATTCCTTACGGCTCACTCTCCTAGCTAAACCTTTAAATTAAGAAATGTCATTTGTAAGCAGAAAAAAAAAAGTAGCATATATGCAAATTTTCTGATCTCTATTTATGTTTGATTCTGGTGCTGTTAACAATTCATTTATTCTCAAGTCAACCTTTTAATAACGGTGGAGTACTAAAATAAAGCATTAAGTAGAGGATTACTCTTAAAATACTGTAGCCATTCAGATTTATGAATCTTTTTTTTTTTACCAAACATTTTAAGACATCATTTTTATAAAAAAGCAAATTTAAATACTGCCCGTTTTCACACAAGTGCCGTACTTAAAGGGACCATCCATAAGCACAACGCTTGCAGTGCTGTTTGTGCGGTCCCTTGAGAAGTGCCTTAAGCATATAATTACGTACATGTGTGTATATATGTATGTATTTGTGCTCCACAATACCTGAGTGGTTAGCCAATTAAGCAGAACTTAGCACTAAATGAGTCATCTCTTGTATTTGCTGTATACTGCGGGCACTCTTGAATAAATAAGATCTGTGCTACTATAAATAGGCTCCTTGAAAGAGGAGTCTTCTCTTGCGCTTTCTTTGTAATGTTCCTCTCCCGGTCTCTGCTTGGGCTTTGCTTTCTACTCTTAATATTGAGCCTGCTCATTAATCTCCCTCCTTTTCTGAGGTTAGTCTAGGCTGTTCTTGTAGCTGTAGCACTCATTGGGTTGCCGTAGGAACAGGAGAGCTGAGTAAATATGCTTATGGAAAAGAAATGACTACTAATTAAATGTGAATAGCATTTATAAATTGCCTAGTTCTCACAAAACGCAGAGCATAATGTGCTTTGATGTACTTCATTAGTACACGGCACCTATATTTTAAAAATATCTGCTAGTTGAGAAAACCAAATTTTAACGCAAAAGTGATCTTTCGGTGCTTTCGTTTTCCTCCTGACTATAAATCCTGTAATTTAATTCAGATATCCTTTTACTGCATTTACATGGCAGAAAAAGACATTTGGTTGGCCTATGAAACTGCTGGAAACCTTCACTGTTCCCTAACCAACGTATAATTCCCCCCCCCCTTTTTTTTATTGTTCAGAGTACTGCGTTTCTATTACATTTTAGACAATAAGGAACGGCTTGCACGTCCAGTCCAAGCCCAGGTAGGCAGTATTTTCACATCACACGGTACTGTGGTCTTTGCCTGCCTTGCCTATAAAATCAGGACTTTTGTGTGAACTACAGAGCCAGGTTTCTTTTCGGTCACTGGGCAGCCTTACTTGTTTGTGCATTGTAGGGACAAAAAGCACCTCTCACCCTTTCCGGAGCTGTGAAGGCCCCCAACTTCAATTATCACTCTGCGTGGTCACAGCAGGGAACTCAAGGTCCACGCGTGATTTTGCACTTGAGGGGTGGAGTTGCTATATCGTTCGTTTTCTTGGGGGAGCTGAACCTTTGGAATTTACTTATTTCCAAACAGCTGGTGGAGGTCTCCACTTTACCAGGCGTAAGATCTTTCTATCTCAATTCTGTCTGTAATCCAGGATAGACCAGGCCACAGCTTTGCAAACTCCTAAATTTCTCTAGAGTGCCACTGCACCCTGATGACTTCTTTCCAAAGGTCTTTATTCTAGAAATGACCCAAATCACTGGCTATCAAAACAGTAAAGAAAAATAAACATCTATGGTTGTTTTTATTTTTACTTTTCTTAATGCTATGAATGATCCACTTTACATTTCCCTTTGTTTCTCTAAGAGATATGCGCATATGCTTGCCTTCCAGTCCCTCTTTCTGGAAACTTAACAAATGATCCTTTATTCAGATGAGAATCTCAGGGCAAGAGACTGACTGGGTGAGTCGCTTCTGGGTGCTTGTGTTGTCTGGGCATGCGCAGTTGACTAAGTTCGGCCACTTGTTCTGTGGGTGTGATTAACATGACTTTTTCTTTTGATCGATTTTCAGCAAAGCATTGGTTGCCAAGCTATGAGCCAAGTCGAGGGTAGTAAAGAGGCGATTGTTTTTATTCCCTGAAGTTGCTAAGTTCTGACTTATTATTTCTGTTCTAGAAAAGGAGACAAGTGAGTCAGATGATGCTTAGCATTTAATACATATTAGATTCGTGCTATTTCTAATGAATGTGATTATTCTATAGTATTTTGCGTGGATTTAATTTAAAACATCATGGATTTAATAATGTCTGATGAATAAAATTAAATCACGGGCATTTTGTAGGCTTTCAATAAACGCATATAGAATTTAATTGACTAATAAACTTTAAAATTATTAATCTTTAAGTAAAACTTGATTCTCAACTTTCTGAATTACATTTAGACTTATAAGTGCTATAGGAAAAAGCTTTCTAAATTAACTTACCTTTTATGATTTTAATGAATTAGAAAGACTTTATGAAAAGCAATTCTGCCCACTCATCAGTAAATTATTTTTTTCCTAAAAAAAAAAAAACTCAAAAGAAAAGAACATACATAAATGGTCCAGTTAGACTCACAATATTAATTTTTACTTGTGTGTTTAGATAATATTTTATTCTGGCTCTACTGTCAAAATATTTGCAATTCTAACTGAAATTTATAGCAAACTATTCAATACCTAATGCTAGCTAATAATGTTAAATATATATATATATATATATGTATACATATATATTTAACAATGTGAAAAGTAACTTCACTGAGCAGTAGTTAAGTGTAGAAAGCAACACAAAACGCGTTATACGTATGACCTCTTTAATTTTTGTGAAACCCCACAAGAGAGTGTGAACCACACCCATATTCAGATGAAGAAGATGAACTTGGAGAGATAAGCTAGTTTTTCTGAAGCTTAGGGGAACAAAGCCAAGACTCAGATCTAAGCCAAACTCCTGTGCTTCAATGCCCCTTCACTACACTCACTGTTGCTAACCTCAATTTGTTTGTCTTATGTGATATTCTACCACCACAACCTAGTCTACAATATTGTCTACAGCTGATGTCTATACAATTTTTCTCTGCCTGTTTTTTGTGATTAGTGTCCATGGTTTCACTTTTCCTTTAACTCTGTGAGCCTAGACCTTGGGACACTGGTAGCCTTGAAAACCCTCATGAGGTAGGTTGCAATCACTCAGCCTCATCCTGCATTGCCTTCTCATTTTTATCCTTGAGCAAACCAGAAGGCCAGTGTTAGTGTACCACTAGAATTCACATCTTTTAAAGATGTTTAAAAATACCATACTTGAGAGTAACTATTTCAAGAGATTAAAAATATTCACGTAAAGGTTGTGTTTGTCCTAAAAGATGGATTTTTTTATATTAAAAATAAAATAAAACGTTGATTCTTAAACCCATATGAGGATTAAATTGTTGGTTTGGATTAAGAACAAACATCAACAAACATCCATAATGTTATGGATTCTGAAATTCCATCTCTTACTCAGAAATTCAAGTGACTCTCTCAGAAATGCCTTATGCCGAGCTCCTCTACCCCACAGGTACAGAAGTTAGTTTGAGAGACTTTGGGAGTTGTAGTGACTCTTATCTCTAAACACCACAAAGTACTATAAGCAGATTGTACAGTTGCTCTCCTTCATTGTCCCAGACACTCATCAGAAGAATAACATTTCAAGATTGGCTTGTAGCCAACTCAAGACTCTAAACAGAAGTAATTTTAGAGTGCATTTATGTTCTGAAATGTTTGGAGATATTTTTACAAAGCTTTATAACTTGCATTTTTAAATTTTCCCTGGCTAAATGAAACCAGTAAGTATTTGTATCAGGCAACTAGGCTGCATCAACTGATACCTGGTCTCAATAAACAAACAAATGAACAGGGTTCTGCCGTGAGGAGACAAGAATTAGCCTCATGGTATCCCAGCCATATGACAAACATTGGTAAGGTGCACTGTCTCTTTACATTAATTTGTTCCATCTTAAAGATGAATGTGTGACTGTCTTCTGATTATCATATGATGTACTACAACGATAGTGAGACAGACACAGATCTGTGAAAGAGGGGAGAACGCTAAGCAATCTATAATTAAATAGTTCTCCTACTTTGTGTCTTATAATTCTCTCAGGGTACTGGACCCTGCCCTGCTACCTCCTTGCTTTCAAGGCATATTCTTACTTTTTTATTAGATATTTTCTTCTCTTACATTTCAAATGTTATCCCTTTTCCTTGTTTCCCCTCTGAAAACCCCCTATCCTCTCCTTGCTCCCCCTGCTCACCAAACTACCCACTCCTAATTCCTGACCCTGACATTCCCCTATACTGGGGCATAGAGCCTTCCCAGGACCAAGGGCCTCTCCTCCCATAGATGACTCCCAAGGCCATCCTCTGCTATATATGCGGCTGGAGCCATGGGTCCTTCCATGTGTACTTTTTAGTTGGTGGTTTAGTCTCTGGGAGCTCTGGGGGGTACTGGTTGGTTCATACTGTTCTTCCTCCTATGGGGCTACAAACCCCTTCAGCTCCTTGGATCCTTCTCTAGTTCCTCCATTGGGGACCCTCAGTCCAATGGTTGGCTGACAGCATCCACCTCTGTATTTGTCAAGCACTGGAAGAGCCCCTCAGGAAACAGCTATATCAGACTCCTGTCAACAAGCACTTCTTGGCATCCACAATAGTGTCTGGGATTGGTGATTGTATATGGGATGGATCCCCAGGTAAGGCAGTCTCTGGATGGTCATTCCTTCAGTCTCTGTTCCACACTTTGTCTCTGTAACTCCTTCCATGGGTATTTTGTCCCCCCTTCTAAGGAGAATCGAAGTATCCACACTTTGGTCTTCGTTCTTCTTGAGTTTCATGTGGTCTGTGAATTGTATCTTGGGTATTCCCAGCTTTGGGGCTAATATCCACATATCAGAGAGTGTTCTTTTGGGATTGGGTTACCTCACTCAGGATAATATTTTCTAGTTCCATCCATTTGCCTAAGAATTTCATAAATTCATTGTTTTTAATAGCTGAGTAGTACTCCATTGTGTAAATGTACCACATTTTCTGGATCCATTCCTCTGTTGAGGGACATCTGGGTTCTTTCCAGCTTCTGGCTATTATAAATAAGGACGGTCTATCCTTGTGTCTCAGCTCCAAACTTTTTCTCTGTAACTCCTTCCATGGGTATTTTGTTCCCCATTCTAAGAAGGGGTGAAGTATCCACACTTTGGTCTTCCTTCTTCTTGAGTTTCATGTGTTTTGCAAATTGTATCTTGGGTATTCTAAGTTTCTGGGCTAATATCCACTTATCAGTGAGTGCATATCATGTGAGTTCTTTTGTGATTGGGTTGCCTCACTCAGGATGATACCCTCCAGATCCATCCATTTGCCTAGGAATAAAAAGAAAAACAAAACTGTTTTCTTTCGTGCAAATCTTCCTTCAAGAACATTGGGATTTAACTTCCTGTGAGGCTGAAGATTCCTCTGTTCGGTACTGCTATGCAGACCTGCAAAGGGCACTGTCACCATCTTCAATGAGCTCACCACGAGATAAGGTGCAGCCGGAAGTAGCGGTGTGAATACAGTTCAGTTATAGGGACCCTGCTCCAGATGGAACAGATAGGTGCCTCTGCTTGAGTTGCTGAATAGGAAACCAGGGCACAGCTACCATGCACAGTTAGTAGAAAAGAGAGCTTGTGGTAAAAAAGATAAGCAAGAGGAGGGGAGGACTTATGAAATGCCTTGGGTCTAAGGATAAAAGTTCAGAGAAGCAAGAACATGAGGTAGGCCTTGAAGCTTGCATTATTAGAAGTAAATTTTATAGAAACTTGTTTACCCAAGTTTAGACGTTCCCCTTTTATAGCAAGGAGTCCTCACAAATGCTTCTAACCAGAGAAAAGCATGACTGTACCTTTGTTTCCAAACAGTAATAGCATTCAAAGCACAGAGAGTGCAAATAAGTAGCATATTAAAAACAAGGAAGTCATGCTTTTAGAGTAAAGTCGGTTCAAAAATTCCAATTTTTTTTTTTTTGATCAACTTTTAGTACTCTGCATCATTTTCATCAAAGTTTGAAGCTTTCACTAATCAAGCGGCATTGGGAAGAAGCCCATGTTAGAGCCGGATGCTGTTATACTTATGAGTAGGACAGTAACATACTCTATATAAAACAAGAGCTAAGAAGATACTTTTATAGTGAGTGCTTTTCCCTATCCTTAGGTTTCATTAGGCAGATTTTTTTTCACTCATTATGGATATAATGGTCCATAGTAGAACCATTAGCAGGTGACAAGGATATTTGATGCTCATTTTTATGACTTTAAGTTTAAAACATTATTGTTGAAGTTTAAGATACTTTATGAGTTTTTTTCTTTTTCTAGATACTTGAAACTTAGAGACATGTACAAGTCCCAGAGATGTTGTCAAATGCACTCTTGCTTTAGTTAGCCTGGGATTGGTTCTAAAGACACTCCCTATCGAGTATCCCTTGTACTGCTGACCCTGACCACCCCAGCTTGAGAAGCAAATGCCTAACGATCCTTTGAGAATTCAAGGAATTTTCTGATTTTCACAACAATTTAAAAAAAATTCTCTTTATTTACTTGGTTGTCGAATCATAGAATTTTGGAGTCCCTGGGGAAATCATAGTATTTCACAATAACCATGCCCATACATGTGTGAGAGAAACATACTTGCATAAAGTTCCCTGGATTATTAATCTAGTGGTTCAGAGCCCAGGACATTAACTGGAACACTCGTTGCTTGTAGATTACTGTGTCTTAAAGTTCTGAATCCTGCAGTACCCTCTTTCTTCTTCCTGCCACAAATTCTCATGACACACTCCCTCCTTTTATGTAGTCAAGTAGGCAAGTTCAGGCAGGTCTGAAAGCAGAGCCACTGGCTCACACCTTTTTGCCAGCAGAGAACTCCTATACTCTGAGTCAGGATTGAAGAGAAGTAAAAGTCTGTTCTCAGCTCCCCAGGCATCACCTCGGGAGTGGATAGAGATGCAGAATATTTGGACTTGCTCCACATGAACTACGTGTCTACATTTAAAAAGGCTCAGTAAATATCAAACCCTTGTTCATCCTAGTTTGCTCTCTATTTTTGTGATAGACACCATCACCAAAATTTACTTGGGGAGGAAAGGGTTCATTTGAATTAAAGATCATGGTCCTTGACTGTGGGAAGTCAAGGGAGGAACCTAGAGGAGAGAACTGAATTAGAGACCATTTCGGAGTACTGCTGACTGTCTTGTTCTCCATGGTTTCCTCATCTTGACCTTCTATAGAATCCAGGACCACCATCAAGAGCTACACTACCCATAGTGGACTATATCTTCCCAAATTAGTCAACAATCAAGAAAATGTAGACCAGGGAAAGTAGCATATACCTTTAATCTCAGCACTTGGTAAATAGAGAGAGGTGAATCTCTGTAAGTTTGACTATAGCCCTGTCTATATACCTGAGTTCTAGACCAAATAAAAATCTCATAAAATACTTGAATTCAACTGTAATAGATTAAACTTACAACTGTAAATGGATTAAACTCACAGCAACTGTAAATGGACTGTATGTAGACTTGTTATCTATTGAGGATTCTATTCACTGAAGATAATTACAGTCTAAGTAGGCCACATTCTCACACATCTGTCTCAGGAGCTACTATGAACACATCACAGCCTGCCCCACATGGTTCCTGGTTTAGGTAGATAATGTCCTCTGAGATAAGCCTTGTTAGTAGGGACCCTCCTTATAAGTCCAGAGCAAGCATGTGTTCCCTGAACTAACAAGGTAACTAATCTAATAGTACACCAAGAAGAATCTCTATTAAGTGAATGCTACATTCTGAACTGTGCATAGTGTTTTGAGTAATACCCTTAAATGTGTAAGATCTCTACTTTTGCTTTGTTCATTGGTTTTAGAAACTTCTGAAAAGAACTGAAAGTTTTTGCCCAAGAATTCTTTATACTACCAGTCATTAAGTTGCTTCTAGTCACCTTGGTATTATGGATAAAAATGCAGAAAATTACATTAAATGGACTAGAAACCATAAAAATTGAGGCTTTGTATCATAAAAACTGATAGTAGAAAATGATGAACCTTCATCATTCCATCCTCTAAGGAGGACTAAGGAGGCTACTGGTGAAACCCATCCCATGTTATTTCAGCTAGTCATCTTGACCCTTGGCTCCCCTTGCTGACTTCTATGTCTCAATAGGTTCTGTTGACTCTTTTCCTTATGTCCCATTCAGTCTCCTAGTTCTAGAGACCCTTGGACACAATCTTCTTAGTCTTCACTCATTTCAAGGATGTTATTCATACAGTATTTTCATTTTGGTCACAATTTCATCCTCTGTAGTTTCAAATATGTGTCTTCAGCCCATACCTCTTCAACTGGGTGCTACGTTCATAGCTGCAGCTACCCACTCAGCATCTCAAGATATCTCAGCTCAGAGTTCTCAGTCCATGTTCACGTTTCTCTTTAACTTTTCTTTTGCAGTCCCTTTTCTTGTAGGGATTCTGTCCCTGGGTTTCTCAGGGTGACTCTGTTCTCTGGGTTTCTCAGGGTCTACTCCTTGAGTCATCCTTAGTATCTTTCTTTTTGTTATACCTCATAATCTTCTTTTATGTTTTATCACATTATTTTGTTTCCTCTCAGTTATACCACTGGAGAATTTCATCTTTTATACAGCTGTCCCATAGTCTTAGATCTCTATCATCTCAGAACCAAATGTATTCACAAGTAAGATATACATTCACCAACTGTTATGTCTATTTCATGCACCTTAACCAACATCCTGAAAGCTGACCCTCGTTCTCTGCTCTTGTCTTCTCATCATGTTGCTCATCTCATCAAAGATTTACCTGGACAAACTAAAAAATCACCAGCAGGGTAAACAACCATAAAGTGCACTTTATACTGACTTCAAACGCCTTTCCTGATCCACTCTGCACTCAGACCATCTGTGTGGTAATTTCCCTTCTTCTCACTTCACTGTCAGTACTTGAAGATGTCAGCTACCCATGGCCTGGAATTCTCTGCCTTCCCCATAATTCTGTTGTGCCCTCACCTCCGTTAAATGTTTGTTATATGCCCCAATCCTAATGGGACCTTCACTGATCATCCTATTTAAATTTGCAGCTTTCGTTCTAGGGTACTCCCTAGCCTAATTTTCTCTCTTAAGTTTATGCACAGCAAAAATTACTACCATGCTTCGTACATACACATTTGCTTATGTCCTGATCCTTCCTTCTGGAATGGAGGCTCCTTAACAGGGAGGTATATCTGTTTTGCTCACCTCTGTGTCTGTCTGCCTTGTGCCATATACATCATAAATGTTTTCAATGAATGAATGACTGCATAAATGAATAAAGCCATATGCCATAACAAAACACAGAAACATATATATCAATCTCCTCTCTCAACCTGTTTCTTTATTTATACTCCACATCACAGATTCCACAAAGAGACACTAAAATGAGAGCAGTAATTAACATGCCTGAACTTTTCAGGAGACATTATGGCTTTGAATTTTCTATGCCCTGCTCATCTCTTGGAAAAGAAAAACCTGCTATGTTAGATTTGATGGTAGTTTCTTTCCTTTTCTAAATTTTTTTCTTCTTCCTTATCTCCCCGCTTTTTTTCCATGAAGTCTCATGGCTGTAACTGTCTTCTGTTCCAGGTATTATATTTTTAACACATTATTTCAGTTCCTCTCGGTTATACCACTGGAGGATGTCAAAGAATAAGGACTGAAGCACAGTAGATATCTTTGTTGGCTTATTCTGAGACCACCTAGGTAAATACATGTCTATGTTTTCATCTTTCTTTTTTTTTCTCCTTTATTTATTAGATATTTTCTTCATTTACATTTCAAATGCTATCCCCAAAGTCTCCAATACCCTCCCCCCCACCCTGCTTCCCAACCCACCCACTCCTGCTTCCTGGCCTTGGCATTCCCCTGTACTGGGGCATATGATCTTCGCAAGACCAAGGGTCTCTCGGATACAATTTGAAAAACACATGAAACTCAGGAAGAAGAAGGACCAAAGTGTGGATACTTCGTTCCTTCTTAGAATGGGGAACAAAATACCCATGGAAGGAGTTACAGAGACAAAGTTCAGAGCTGAGACAGAAGGAAGGACCATCCAGAGACTACCCAACTCAGGGATCCATCCCATATACAACCACCAAACCCAGACACTATTGCATATGCCAGAAAGATTTTGCTGACAGGACACTGATATAGCTGTCTCTTGTGAAGCTGTGCCGGTGCCTGGCAAATACAGAAGTGGATGCTCACAGTCATCTTTCATTTTCTTATGAAAGTAGAATAAAACAATCTCCAAGTAAAATTTTCATTCAATGCACCATATGCCTCTATAGGTTAGTGACAGTTTTTTGTTTTTTGGATTTTTTTTTTCCAAAACAATAAAAAAAAATGGATTAGTTTGACTATAAGAGGCACTGAGTATAAATATTTATTTCTAGCTATGAAACTGGTTGTTCTGAAAAACACTTCTTTACTAGGTGTTATGGGTTACTGAGGCAGCTAAAAGTTGATTTGTCCTTCAATTAAAGTCTTACCTAAATTCATGCAAAAATTTCATATGGATTCACCCAGCTCTGCATTGAATACGTGAATGATTAACAGCTAAGCACAATTAACAGAATGAAAGCCATGAAGATAATAAGCTTGGTCTACCCCACAATATCTACTGTGCTCTGACCCACCTCTTATTAGAGCTCTAATATTTACATTTTCATTATTTACTTAAGGGTTTATATAATTCACCAGTTAATAACTTAGAAGTGTGTCTTCAAAATTATTCTCCCTGTGAGGAGATCATGAAAGGAGAGAACAGCCTTTTAGGGCCAGTTAATTATCAGATCAAATTAAAATATTTATTAAAGTTGTATAATATAAATTTAATAACAAATAACTAGAACAGGAAAGGATTTTTTTTTTTTTTTTGTCTTTTCGTGTAATGATGAACAACATACTTTTCCAAATCTCTTTTAAGGTTGTTTCTGCTACAAGGGATTGGTATGTGTAATTACAATATCATGAATACTTAAATTTCTCTCGTGCTGAGAAAGCTCTGGGAAGACTGCAGCTTGCACGCTGATTTTGATACCTGACCTTTCAACTGGAAAACAAAACCATTGTGACACAGACTGATTCATTGCATTCTCCTATGGCTGACAAAAGGAGCGCTTATCTGAGACCTGAAAACTTGCACCTTGCATGAACCCAACCACAAAGCTGTCTGAGGCTTGTAGTAGGGCATCCCTGACTTAGTGACCAAATTCTGAAGCTTCTGAAAACAGACTGAATGGACTTGCCTTGTCGCAGAGTTTTCTAGATTACGTCCCTTCAAGTTTTTCCAACTCTAGGTACAATCTAAAATTTAAAAAAATAACTTTGACCTATTAGTAAGTGAACATTTTGAATTGTGATGGATATAGTAATTTCACTAAAATGTAATTTCCTTCAACTTATAAGATTGGGTTAGTTGTAAGATAACATACAACAAAGTTGTATGAATTTCTGTATTGTTACCAACAAGAACCTTTTTTTTAATCACTTGAATACAGCTTGTCAAATTGTATGCCCATCAAAGTATGTGAAAATGGAACTAAAAGTTGGAGGTTTGTTATGTTTTGTTCTGTGATTTTTGTGCTGCTGGGATGGTTTATATGGGTTGTCATCTCACTTAGCAGATGAGCTCCTGGGCATATCTGCAAAGAACTTTCTACATTAGATCAATTGTAATAAAAAAGCACCCAACCTTAACTGAGGGTAACACTATCCCATGGGTTGGGATCCTGGGCTAAACAAAAAGGACAAAGATAGACGCGCAGTAGCAACCCAATCTTTGTCTCTCTGTCTCCTTTGCCCTCCCTCCCTCCTTCTCTGCATCCTGACTGTGGTTAGAATTACCCACACCCTAAGCTTCTGACACAAGTGCTTTTTTCCCCACACCAAGATGGACTGTGCCTTTTGAACTGCAAGCAAACACGGAATCTTCCTTAACCCTCGATTGTCAAGGCGTTTTATCGCACAGGACAGGTGACTAACAGAAAGGCTTACTATTTAACACTTTACGTTGTCTTAATGACTGTCGGTGTGTGTGCACAGAGGATGTGACAGAGAGCTTGGGACAGCTATATTCATCACCCAAGGAAGAAAGGAATTGCTGCAGTAATCCGCGTGGTCAGGCCAGAAAGATTGTGAGTTGAAGAGGAACAACTTTCTCCACCCAATGAGGGCAATATCACTTCCCTCCAAATATAATTTCCTTTCACCTGGTTCCTTGTCATGATCTTTCCATACATGTGAGCCTTAACCTAGAAAAATCTTGATCTCTGTCCTTTCCCGGTTCTTCCTATACAGGCACCTTCCTACCTCTGGTCTAGAACGCTATCATAGTTCCGACTTTCTTTTCTTCTGTCAGACTCCCACTTCCCACTCATGCTTAAACACGGAGAAGACAAGAAAACTTCCCTTCCACAACTTTGAGGATCCTGCACTGATCAAAACCTCAATACAAATTTTCACATCTCTACTTACCAAATTTATCCACTGACCTTTACAGTCTCAATTTGTATCCACACCCACACACCCTCGCTCATCATCCTTTTCATCAATTCCTAGAATAGAATTAATGTTTTTTTTTTCTACCTGAAATCCTCTGCTTTTGTAATTCCACTCCCCCACCCCCGGAAATCCCTTTCACTCTCTTTTCCCTGACAAATCCCGGTCTATATCTTGGGACTTGCCACCCATAAGAAGTGTTTCCAATCCTTCCAGGAAAAATCAGAAATTTTAGAGCAAGAACTGCATGTAATTATTTGTCCTTGGCAATGATCATATTCTCTTAATTTTAAAATTATTTGGATCCATAGATCTTAAGTTTTTTAATATTGGGCACTCCATCTAAGGCTCCACAGCATATGATACTGCTTCCTGGTTATAATATATGCTTAATAAATATTAGTAACACTACTTGCAGTCTGTCATATCAAGACATGGTTCACAGTTCCCAGAGTAATACTTCCAAGTTGGGCACTGGTCAGCCTCTCTGTTGGATCCCATCTGACTAGTGAGTCCAACTGCAAGCCACAAGTAAGATGCAACTAGCTAAATGTAGCCCATATGTTCCATAAAATCTTTATGTGATAGGTAAAAATGTTTACCTTTAAAGAAAATTTTCCTCTAGTGGTACAACATGTGATTATATAACAAAAATTGGACTATAAAACCAAATATTGCTTCAGCAATTCTCTTTTTTTTGACATTTCCCATATTTTATTGGATATTTCATGTATTTACATTTCAAATGTTATCCCATTTCCTTGTTCCCCCTCTGGAACCCCCCTATCCCATCTCTCCTCCCCCTGCTTCTATAAGGGTGCTCCCCTTCCCATCCACCCACTCCCATGGCATTCTCACCTCCATGGCATTCTCCTACACTGGAGAATCAAAGGTTCATGGGACCAAGGGTTTCTCCTCCCATTGATGCCAAACAATGCCATCCTCTGCTACATATGCAGCTGGAGCCATGAATTGCTCCATGTGTACTCCTTGGTTGGTGGTTTAGTCCCTTGGAGCTCTGGGGGTTCTGGTTGGTTGATATTGTTGTTCTTCCTATGGGGTTGCAAACCCCTTCAGCTCCTTCAGTCCTTTCTCTAACTCTTCCATTGGGGTCCCCAGGCTCAGTCCAAGGGTTGGCTGGGAGCATCTGCCTCTGTATTTGTCAGGCTCTGGCAGAGCCTCTCATGAAGTCTTCCATTTTATAATGCTTTTGCCTGATACTCATAAGCTGAGCTAAAATCCTGCATAATGGAAACATGGCTTCCTAATATAGAGCTGACTGATTTCTATAAAGGGCAGCTGCAATACAAAACACACTTCAATTCACTTCTATATGCACTTGAACAGATACAATGGTGTCAATGCTTAGCATTAAATAAGGTATATATAGGATGTTTGCAATGAAGAAATGATCCTGTAACCTCCTAGACAAGGACAACTCCAGGCCATACAGCTGGGGAAAACAATATTTTAGAATGTTCCAAGAATTTTTATTTGACTGGAGGTCAAAGCAGAACGCCTTGAACTTTTCATACTTGTTGTGAAAAAGCGGTTCAACACTTAAATGCTTCCAGAGTATCCACTGTGTGCAGGTAGAACTCCATGTGCTAAAAAAAAACAGAACATAACCAGAGTCACTCATTGTTCATAGGAATGTACTATGCCTCTGTGCTGTTTAGAGTTATTGTCAAGTTGATTCAAAATGGAGCCATTTGAGAACGATCCTCAACTGAGATTCATCAGATTGGAGGCAAGGTTGGTGAAGATTTTCTTGATTAACAATTGATGTGGGAGGGCCGATCCTACTGTGGGTGGCTCTGCCCCAGGTAGATGTTCCTGGGAGGTAGCTGAAGAGGATCTGGTAGAAGGAGCCAGAGAGCGTAATCTCTCCATTGTCTCTGCTTCAGGTTCTATCTCTAGGTCCCTCCCCCGATTGAGTTCCTACCTTGGCTTCCCTCAGTGATAGACTGTGACCAGAACATTTAACCCAAATAAATCCTTTCTTCTCCAAGTTTGCTATAGGTCATGGTCTTTATCACTGCAGTAGAAACCTAACTAGAACTCCCTCATAAACATTTGTAAATTTCATTTTGATAAAAGGAATTTAATAATTACATCTTTGCTGTAGTATGTAGGACAGTGGAAAGGCTCACAGAGGGCCACCTGTGATTTCTAAGTCCATTCTTAGGGTCTGATGAAAACTATTCCTGTCTACTAAACAAACTGTAAAACATGCTACTCATGAAAAACAGAATGCAAATTCTATCCTTTCACACAATGATAACTTTACAGAATTCCTTTTCTCTTCCTATCAATTTAATTTGAGATGTGCATGTGAACCTTTTATTTTTCAGTGTCAACAGACAATATTCAATTTAAAGTAATCTTTCTTCCATCGAAGACTACGCTTATTTTCTTTGGTTTTTACCACGGTTCTCAACAGTTAGTGAAAACTGTCTTGGTACCAACCTCACTACCGTGCTTGGCTTATTTAAGGATCAGTGGAACTTGATTAAAAATTTCCTTCAGAATTACCAATTCAGATGAATTGTGCATATTTGAAACGCATGGTAAATATTTCACTATAAAATAAAGAATTATTTCAAATTGCATTTCTCTAATTAAATTCCCTGCTGTATGTTTTATTCAGTCAGATGTGTATACAATGCCATTTGTATAGAATGCTGAGCAAAACCTAACAGTTAATTCAGGGGCTACTGCCATAAAAGTATGTTATCTTTTATATATATCACAGCATTACTTATTATCTGCTTTACACACAGCATTTTGCCTTTGATTTACGCAAACAACTGTAAATGTTTTATATATTTGTGAGGAAGTGAATGATATTAGACCATCAATCTATGGGGACTGCAAATCAGGAGGCAAAAAAAAAAAAAAAAGGCCATTACATTTCAGAAGCCGTTAAATCAGTTGTGCCCCCTGGCTGATTTTGTCAGCTATATTTGCTGTGGGTAAAACCGTTGATGCCTGGAATACTGGAGGGGCCCTGAGAGTCCTAGAGAGTAAATAGCAGCGAGTTGTAAACTACACCACGCATCTCACACTTACCGCATGAGCCCGGCTTACACTTTCCTCCGAATAAATCCAGCAGCTTTAAAAAGAGCAAGAGAGAGAAATAAAGGAGAGGGGAGGGGAAAACAAGGCAGAACCCATGCCTTCTGTCACTGCCTCCAGCTTCAGCCCTCAGCAGCCTGCCAACAGGACACTGTTCTGCCAGTTGTAAATTTTAATTGGCCATCTGGGGAAAGCACAAACCACTGACTAGAGATTAATCAGCAAATTAACCCAGGCATAATACACATTTCCCAGTGGACCTGAAGCTGCTGTAGGCTTGAGCGGAGCAGCCTGGGATGCTGGAGAACCTGTGTAGAATGCTGTTATTGCTTACTGCATTCGGTAGAACATCTTTCCAGCATTCTGAAATTCCCTCCTGTGTGACCTTGCCAGTGCCCCTGATTTGTATGGAAGTTACAAAGAGCTCCCCACCCCATATCTCTCTCTCTCTCTCTCTCTCTCTCTCTCTCTCTCTCTCTCTCTCCCTCCTCTTCCCCCCTCCTCCTCCCCTCTTCCTCTCCCTCCTCCTCTTCATCCTCATCCTCATCCCCCTCCTCCTCCAGCTTTCTCCTCCTTTTCCTCCTCCTCCCCTCCTCCTCTTCACCCTCATCCTCATCCTTATCCACATCCTCATGCTCCCCCACCCCTATTCTTCTTCCTTTTCCCCCTTTCCTGATGCCCCCTCTCTGAAGTACTAAATTCACATGACTCAGGTACTGTGATTTCAAGGAAAGTGCTGATGAATCAGTGAAAGTGACAACTTTTCTATGGCGCTATTTGCTCTGTTTGCTAAAGTGCCTACAAGAAGAAACAAGAAACAAGAGTGTAGCTGGTTTTTATCCACTCTGTGAATCACTGGAGAATAGCATTCATGTAGCCAATTTCTTGTGCTACATAGAATATCTTCTTGTGGAACCTGTACTGGAAAAGCCCCCCCTCTTTAAATCTAGCTCACAGAAAATGATTTAAGCCAAGTGTTCATTTATATATAATATGGGACCTCAACTTTTCAACAAAATAGTCTGCTAATTAGCCTAGGGATGCTCTGTAAACTGAGATGGAGAGAAGCTAAACAGTACGGAAATGGTCTTACAGTAACAAACCCCGAAAAGTAACAGTGGAGTATGGTAGGACTGAGGACAGAGATTCTGAAATACAACCAAGAAAGAATAAAGGAATTACATTGCCAGAGCTTTTGAAGTGTAAAAGTGGGAAGGTCCTGTTTATTAGCCTGAGGAAGGGTGTTGAAAACACAGGCCAATCAGAAGATAAAGCTGTCCCATAACAAACGCTGAATGAACTTACTGGAAGGAAACCAGGGTAGTGTGGCCAGGACAAACGACGAAGAAAATGGATATTTCTATTGCTGATACCTGTTCTTCAAAATCTACCAGCTTACCTAAAAGTGCAGCCTAGAGAAGAGACTCAATGTTTTCTAGTGGAAGTGGGAGTATGCAAATTTCCTATCAGCAGTTAGTGTCACATGGTCAGACAAACGCCTTGTTGCCTCTTCTGTCCAGAGTCCATGCTCAGTGAACCACATACCACGTGGTCAGAGTCAGACACTCATAAGGTTACCATCTCACATACAGATGAGGGAGCTATGACATCACCAGGTATAAAGATCCTGACTAAAGCATAAATAAGTGTGACCAACTAGAATATTCCCCAGATAATATGGAACCTTGGGAGACTGAGTCTGTGGGGGAAAAACAAGGGCAAAGTGGAGCAGCAGTGACTTGAGATTGTGGGCAAACCTGGGGATGATCTTGAGATTGTGTACAAGTCAGGGAAGGAGTCAGATTGTGTGTAAGGCTGCGAAGGGTCTCAGATGATTGCATGCAAGCCAGGGAAGCCTGTGTAGGCAATATGCAAGGACCCGAGACCACAGAGGTTAAATGGAAGTCCCCTGCCTCCGGTGGGAATCCGGTGGAGACAACTTCCCTCAAAAACCCAGTCTATCTCCAAAGAAGGGCATCAGAAAGAGCTTTAGCGTCACGGCGTATTAAATCCCCTGGTCATGTTATTTTGAGGCTTACATAAGATACAGAAAAAAAAGAGCAAATTAGAATTAAACATTGAATGCAGTAACTAGCAAACCACAATATTTAGCCTTTATAGTGTTTGGAATAGTTTAAAAAGCAACCACAACAACCACAACAAACTAAAAAGAAAAGCCTCTCTCTTTCTCTGTCTCTGTCTGCCTTCCCCCTCCATCCCTTCCCCTCCCCCCTCTCTCTCTCATCTTGAAACATCTGGCATTTGCTCTCAATATCTGGCCTCTGCTGCAACTCCTGACTCCAGAACTTTAGCTGCACCTTTCAGCAACCAGGAAATAACCCAATAGTTAGTGCACACTAACAGTAGTAAGTGTTTCCAGTCTGCTTTGGCTGGTGGATTTCTTTATCTCCCCTGGGAGGGATACCATTCAAAGGTTATCACAGGCTCAAACAAGCTCAGAGGAGTGTGTGTGTGGTCTTCTGTGAATTATTCCAAAGCCTCACTGTGTAGCTTTAACTCTGCTCTCCTATTTCAAATTTCCATATTATCTCTATTTATATAGGTTACATATAGGATGTTGTAATAATATAGGTCAATCAGCTAGTGTCATGCTTGTCTTTTCACATCTACCTTCCCACATCATTAGATGCATCATACATTTTGAACAAGTAAACAAAGGGGGCTATCCCAATATTTGAGTGCACTGATGCACACACCTTTAAAATCTTTTTTACATTATCTTTATAGCTAAAAATAAAAATTTCCCAGGGACAGTTCCACGCACTGTTGCTAAAAGCTAGAAATGGAGATAGAATAAATAAATAAAAGCTGAGGTGCACAGAAATCAAGGAAATAATGTAAAATTGAGCCATAACGGCACCTTTTAAATGCTGGAAATGGATACGATTTGCTACAAGCTAATTATCAAGATCCTTCAAACTTAGCTCCATCTCCCTTCCTCTTCCTCACCCGCCCCACTCTAGCCAACTCAAAACTTTCCTGTTTTTGAAAGCTTTGCAATTTTCTGTGGTCAAAGGTTTTGCATACATAGGAAAGGATGTCTGATGCACTGGAACAAGGTGTTGCAGGGAACTGTGGGCCACCTGACATAGCTGATGAGAACTGAACCCAGGTCGTCTAAAGAGCAGCAATTGCCCTTTAACTTCTTCGTCAGAAAAACTATTACTTATTTCAAGATTTTAAGCGCGAGATGCTTTGGCAAGCTTTTTCTGACTTGTCCACTAGGATTGCCTTTCTACTGTCCAGCATCTTGCCCCATTCTAATGCTTTAACCTTGTAGCATTATGTTGAGATTCATCTTTCACGTGTTTCCTCAGAAAGGAAATACATTCTTTGAGGCTCCGTATCTTATATAGGATATCATATACTGAATACAGACAATGCAGTATGTAGTGAACAAAGGCAAAGGACTTTTTGTCAGAGTGATAATATACAGAATATGAGAAGAAAAAACTCCCTGGATGAATTTTAAGATTCATGTTTGTCCTGATGCCAATCAAAGACTTGGGAATTTCAGAAGTAATTAAAAGACAGCCTTGATTTTCATATCTTTTATGATTTAACAACTTTTAGGTTAAATAACATACATTTAGTTAAATACATAATTAAAGACTGCCTTGTTTTACATAACTTCAATTTTGCCAACTTTATTGAGAATAATAGGCATACAATTAAATGTACTGATTTAAGAGAACAGCTTGATTAGTTTTGCCAAATATATCCATCTTCAGGCTTGCACGACTCTATTACAGTGTGGCATATTATTATCACCCCCAAAAACTCCATCTTTTTTTGTAATCAGTCCACTCTACACCCACACTACTACCACAGGAACCACTGCCCTTATTTATACAACTATAGAATAATTTTGTCTCTTAGACTTGATATACTTGGAATAAAAAAAAAAAAGGTGTCCTTTATTGGGTCTGGCTATTTTATCCAACTGATTGTATGTATTAACATATCACTTTTATTAATAAATAATATTCTCATGTGTGGACATTCAAGAATTTGGTTATTATTCACTCATATGTTGATATAAAATAACTTCAACTATCATTTGAATTTTCTTTAGTTTCTAAATCTTTCAGGATAAAATTGGGTTTTTTGAGATAGGATCTAAGGAAGGGCTTACCTCCAACCAACTATGTAGCTATGTATAGCTTTGAACTCCAAATCTACCAACTTCTACCTCCTAAATGCTGGACCTGCAGGTGTGTAATATCATACCTACCTATATTAAGAGTTTATCAAAGACTTGGGAATTTCAGAAGTAATTAAAAGACAGCCTTG
>NC_034592.1:44141257-44158768 GCF_900095145.1 Mus pahari | reverse complement strand
TAAAAGACAGCCTTGATTTTCATATCTTTTATGATTTAACAACTTTTAGGTTAAATAACATACATTTAGTTAAATACATAATTAAAGACTGCCTTGTAGCTATGTATAGCTTTGTATAGCTTTGAACTCCAAATCTACCAGCTTCTACCTCCTAAATGCTGGACCTGCAGGTGTGTAATATCATACCTACCTATATTAAGAGTTTATAGCAGTAAAGCATAGATAGACTATAATAAGACTAGAAATATAATCAGAGCATAATAAAGATTAATTAAAATAAAAGAATGATTTTTCTACTCTATTATTTTTCAGAGGTTAGCTCAGTTAACAAAGTCCTTTTGTTCATGAATACTTGTGTTTGGATCCTCTACTAATTACTTCTCTGTTACTGGGATAAAATATGACCACAAGAAACTGTGAGGCTCCACGAAATGGCCGGAGTCCAAAGAAGTGACAAGAAGCTGCTGGAGCATCACAAGATGTTCTTTGGTGAGTTATTCTCTAAAAAGTCACAGCAAACAAGATCAGCAACACAAAGCAAACCAAGGCTAGAACATCATCAGTGAAGAGTTGTAAGGTGGAGCAAGGCGAACCAATGCCAGAGCCTCCTGCCACCGTCTGTAGGATCATATTTATGTTCCTTCTAAATATCACACATCCTCTAGTGTGTCTGCTTCAGCAAAACAAACTTCCACCTGTTTGCCCCAGCGGGACATATGACAAAACTGGGTTCCCAAAGAAACCAGAAATTTCCACTTCAGAATCAAGGTTTTTAAGACTATTTCTTTTTATTTCATGTGTCTGAGTGCCTAGCCGTGTGTGTGTGTGTGTGTGTGTGTGTGTGTGTGTGTGTGTGTGTGTATGCATGATGCAAATGTCTAGTGCCCAGAGAGGCTGGAAGAGGGTGTCAGATCCTGAAGAACTAGAGTTATAGACAGCTTAAAGCTGTCATGATGTGGGCCACCACTGAACACAGGTCCTCTGCAAAGTATTTGCTGCTCTTAAACACTGAGCTATCTCTCCACCTGTAATAGCCTAAATCTTTATAGTGTCTTGTGTAAGTAATCCAAGCTGCAATGAGTTCATGAACACAATGGCTATGTCCTGTCCCAAAGTCACTGTTTCAGAGTACTCTTTCACTCTGACTCTAAAATTCTTTCATGTTCCCTGAGCCTTGTGTCTATATGTTGATGTAGGAAACATGATATACATCATTTATATGATAGGGCACATCACAATGTGGGTGGTTCCAACCCTGGGAAGGTTGTCCTGAGAGGTATAAGAAAGGTAGCTGAATATGAGTCTGGGAAGTGAGCCAGTGAGCAACATTCCTCTATGGTCTTCATTTCAGGCCCTATCTCCAGGTTCCCTCACTGATTGAAATCTTTCCCTGATTTCCCTCGACGATGGACTCTGAAATGAAAGTATAATGACTTCCACTTTGAAACTTGTATCATTTTGTTGATATTCTTTATTTGGCAAAATATCATTTTATATCTCCCTTTAGCATTTTAGATATTTATTTTTGTCTTGATACTAGGATTAAATCAAGAATCTCACACAAGCTCTACCATTGTGCTACACTGTGAGTCCCTCATTTCAGTGCTACACTGTGAGTCCCTCATTTCCTTTAAATCATTGAGTACATTTAAAATGGTAATGTAAATTCCGGTTGTAAAGATAGTGGATTGGAAGCTGCCTCCACGTACATACTTAGAAAAGTCAGAAAAACGAGGAGTACAGTGTTTTCCAATGAGGACAAAGAATCAAAAAATCAATCAGGAGAAGAGTATGGAAAATTGGGGCAACGCAGGGGAAATACACAGCCCATGGCCCCAAAATATTGTGTCACTGGCATGGGGAAAGAAAGCAAGATGCTTATCCAAGCAGAAAGCCAAGAATTCCGAATGAATCAGCCAGCCATCCTCCCATCCACAGGACAAGCCACAGTTATAGCAAGCCTTAAATCTACTGAGGATTCTAGTGCGTCTGCAACTCCAGAATGACAAGTCTGAACTGGGAAAGAAAGCTTGGCTGGGGCTGGACACCGTCTTGAGAGGACGACTATGATTTAAGATTAACATTCTGTGTAAGCCTAATAGCAAGGAAAAATCACAGGTTGGGAATCCCAGCCCCAGCCCATCACACATCCCCCTGAGTAGTGGCTATCTACGTGATATTATTTTGGATCTGGAAAAGGGCCAGACACAGATGCACTGCACAACCTGGAAATATGAATGGGAGGCATTGAAAGGCTCAGTAGTGAAAGGCCCCACCCTCTTTAGTGAGGACTCAGCTGTAACTTCCTGGCTAGTGCTCTGCCACATAGTCGCCTGAGAACAGTAAGTATAATAGCTGTGGAAATGACATAGTTCTGATGCAGAAGTCAGACTACTGCTTGAAGTCCGTAGCTTGCTCGTTGCTGTAGAGTATACCATGAGTAGGACTAAGTTTAGAGCTCGGCTCTTACGGACGACCTGCCAAGCACCCTTTTC
The DNA here is from genome assembly GCF_900095145.1 of Mus pahari. Classification (NCBI taxonomy): domain Eukaryota; kingdom Metazoa; phylum Chordata; class Mammalia; order Rodentia; family Muridae; genus Mus; species Mus pahari. The sequence continues at coordinate 44,156,273 of NC_034592.1, read as the reverse complement.
TGACAGAATATTAATATTAAACACAATCATAAAGCACCGAGGTGGATCTTAAAATAATGAATCTTAGAGCTCCACCTGCTTCCCCAACACACACACTAAGAGGATGCATATTAACTTAGATATTAGCCACCCAAGGTACAAATTGAGACATTCTGAGATTTTTGTGATATCCTGCCAAACCCACAAACTGTGGAACTAAAGATCTTGGTGCCCAAAGAATGGAAGCCACTAAAGCTATTGTAGTAAGTACTGTTGCGCAACTAGCCTTTTGCCATTCTGGTCCCAACTCCAGTCTACACTGAAGGAAACAGAGATCCTCAAATGCCTTTCACTTGACAGGCTAAAAACTTTGAAAATTCAGAAAGGTGTTCATGCCGGGCGAGGTGGCACACGCCTTTAATCCTAGCACTCGGGAGGCAGAGGCAGGCGGATTTCTGAGTTTGAGGTCAGCCTGGTCTACAAAGTGAGTTCCAGGTCAGCCAGGGCTACACAGAGAAACCCTGTCTCAACCCCCCCCCCCAAAAAAGACAGAAAGGTGTTCATGTATATTGCTTTTGTTTGTTTGTTTCATTTTCTTTAGACCTTTGTGTTTCCTTCTCTTATCATATGCTTATTTTATTTTTATAGGCAGCCAATATATTTTTAATTTTTATTTCAACTGTAATTTTGTGTAAGCTTTTCCTTTAATGTTCAGTTTTTTTTTTACTCTTTTGCCCTTTTTACTCCTTCTCCCTAGAATTATTCTCCTGTGTCCTCTTTGTAAAAACTAGATTCTTCTTCTCTTTTACTCCTTTCTTGCCCTCATTCTTCAATTATGATTTCTAATTTTACACTAAGTAATTTTTAACTCCATGGCTTGCTATGTGTTATTTTTGCCACTTCCTTTGCTATGGTTATTGGCTTTACTTGATTTAAAGCATATTTCTATTCTAGCTGAGTTCAGTGTTGTTGCTATTACAGCAATTTATTTCTTACTTCCTGCATAGTACTGGAGACTGAGTTTTCAAGTGAGAATTGCTCACTAAGAAAACTCCCACATAAAACTAAAAGATTTATCCATCCCAACAAATGCACAAATCACAACCCAGAGACACAAGAAACACTGAGAAGCAAGGCAGCATGTCTACTCTAGAAGATCACAACTCCAAAGTTACTAAACCCAAACATATTGAAATGAGTAAAATACCAGATGAAGAACTCAAATGTTCACTGAAAACTGAGCAGTAACTTCAGAAAGGATAAAAACAACAAAAAAAGACAAGCACGTAAATGAGGTTAAAAAAAAAAAAAAATCAAGTGAAGAATTCAAGACCTGAAGAAGAAGAAAATCCTCAGTGTACATTAGAAATTCAGAAAGGAAACAAATTTTAAAGGAAAAATAGAATGTTGAAAATGGGGTTAGAAAAATTTCTCACTGGGTAAAATATGCTTACCACACAAGTATGAAGACCTACAAAAGCTCGCACGGTGTGGTGGTTTAAGTGAAAACGGGCCTCATGGGCTAATATGTTTGAATGCTTGTTTCTCAGTTGGTGGAACAGTTTGGGAAAGATTAGGAAGTGAATACTTGTTGGAGGATGTTTGTCACTGGGGGCGCGCTTTCTAGTCCCAATCATGTGTAACATGAAGACAGCAGAAAGGGGGCCATTGTGTTGTGAGGTATCTACCACAGCAGACTACTCAGACATGGGTTTGAACCAATAGAAAGCCTTTATTAGCCTGCTGGTGACTAGACTGGGTGTTCAGAACCACAGTACAGCCCCAAGTCTTTTCAGCTTGAGTTTTTAAGCACACACACACACACAAAAAAAAAAAAAAAAAAAAAAACCACATTCTGGGCTGACACACCTCAGTCAGCAATTACAGTTAGCCAGAAGCAAAACTACAGAAGCCAAAAATCAAGGTTAATGCATTTAGGGATTTTCCAAGAACTATGGACTTTGATGGATTGACTTTTTGTTTTCATTCGGCAGGCAGTGCTGCCTATGTGCTGGATTGCATAGCCTACATAGTACTCACATCATGGTGTCAGTTGTGCTAAGGTCTAGCGGCTGAAAGAGGAGGGGAAACATAAAAGGGGGAAAAAGAAAGTGTCGTGTGTTTTTTCTCATGTGGAATCTAGATTCAACTATTTCTGAAACATAAAAGGAACTATTTGTGGGTGGAAAGTGGATCATGAGGAAGGAGTTAGGAGAAGCTAGATAAGGCAGTGGAGAAGTTAATATGATCAATCTATGAAAATTTTGTAATGAATGTCAAAAATTTTGTACGTCAACCAAACAGAAAATTTTCTATTGGACATCTTAGCTTTAATGACTGTAAATGTTAATCTCTATTGTCAACTTGTCTAGAGCAGGAATCAGCTGAGAGACAAGCCTCTTGGGACTTCTATGATGGGTCCTCTTTTGCAGATAACTGAGATGGGAAGGGCTACTCCAAATATGGGTGACACCTCCCAGTGATCACCCATACCTAAAGAGGTCTAAGAGAAATAGGATGCCTTCATGTCTAACTACCAAATTCATCTATCCCATTCACTCATCTGGTGTGCTACTTCAATGGCTGCTTCTGTCTTCTGTGACATCAGACCTAACTTCTTCAGCCTCTTTCCATGGGATGATAACCAGCAGCTATCTATAGGCCCATAGTGCCTGACTGGGACAGCTAAGGTGTCTCACTTCATGGACTAAGCAGTTATGAGGTATCACTTCTCCAGAGTGAAAGCAGCCATTGCTGGAAATCTGCAGTGTGGTATAACCCCATATCCTAAACCCTCTTAGCATATACTCAATCATTTGGCGTCTCCAGAGAACTGTAACTAATCAGGCTTTGTGCTCCTTCACCTCTATTGTGTCATTTAATGTGGAAAAAAGCAATTTTCACTTTAAATATTGTGTTTGTCATCCATACAGTTTTTATTAGTTTCTCATGTTTGCTTCCACTTCTTTTCAGTTTGAAAATATCACTTATATAATGCCAAGGAAAACTTTTCTTTTAAATTGCCCCTTTTCTCATTTCCCCTCATTGTCCTCTACCATTTTCATAGTCCCATTACTATTTACAGGTCTATTTTTTTTTTCCTGAATTCTGCATTTGAAAGAAAACATTTGTTCCTTAGCTCCTAAAAAACTTTTATTAAATTTTATTACAAAATATAATAGAATTATATCATCTTCCCCTTACATTTCCTCCATCCAATATTTCCCATGAATCTCTCTTTTGGTGCCTCTAAAAACCTGTATATATATATATATATCAACATTCCTTAGAATACTGTGCTTTTTTAGTTTGGTTCATTTCACTTATAATAATCTTTATTTCAATCAATGTTCCTGCAAATGTCATCATTTTACTTTTCTTCATGGCTGAATAATACTCAATTGTGTATACATACCTCATGTGCTTCTCCATTCACATACTGACAGACACCCACTTGCTAATTGTGAACAGTGCCACAGTAAACATGAATTAGTGAATGCTTGTGTTGTGATTTAAAGTTCTTCCAGTATACGTGCAGGAGTGGTAGAGAGGGATGATATAATAGCTGTAGGGCTTTGTTTGGTTTCTGAGGACAATTAAAATAATTGCTATGGTGGGTGGACAAATTTCCATTACCCTCAGCATGGCACCATTGCTTTTAATACTTGTGTAAGACAAACAAGATTATCTTTCCTGTCTATAAAAACTCATGTAAAATCCTGAAGAATGTAGTATATCCATGGTCCCTGAACCATCTCTTACTAATGACGAATACAGATATGAGTTTTCTAAAGCTTGTCTCATGAAGACTAAGTGAGAAAGAGGGAGATAATGAACACTAAATGAGAGAGCTAGTGACATGGCTCATTTAGTAAAAGTGCCTGCCACCAATCCTCATGTGAAGTATGGGGGCATGCAAGCAGACACAGTATTAGAGGAACTGAGAGTTCAACATATTCACCCACAAGCAACAGGGAGAGGCTGCCACCCTGGGTGTAGCCTGAGGATCTGAGACCTCAAAGCCTAACCCCTGTTACCCACTTCCTCCAACAAGGCCACACCTACTCCAGCAAGGCCACACCTCCTAATAGTGCCACTCCCTGTGAGCCTGTGGAGCCATTTTCATTCAAACTACCACAGTACGTAGGAACAATTTAAAAGAAAAGCTTTCTTTAACATTATATATAAATTAATTAATTAAAAAGAGAGAAAGAGAGAAGCTGAGCTTATCTTTCCTCCTACATTTTTTTATGCCTCTCCAAAATGTTCAGGACAGTAGAGAAAATCTACCTTATAGAAATGCAAGCTATTGGTTTATTGTATCTTGCTTTTAAAATGTTTAGGTATGGACCTTGAATTCCTGATCTTTCCAAGACTTTTATCATGAATGGGTGTTGAATTTTGTCAAATGCTTTCTCAGCATCTAACAAGATGATCATGTGGTTTTTGTCTTTGAGTTTGTTTATATAGTGGATTATGTTGATGGATTTCCATATATTGAACCATTTCTGCATCCTTGAGATAAAGCCTACTTGCTCATGGTGAACACACCTTTTAGATGTATTCTTGATGTGGTTATAAGAATTTTATTGAGTATTTTTGCATCAATATTCATAAGGGAAATTGGTCTGAAATTCCTTTCTTTGTTGGGTCTTTGTGTGGTTTAGGTATAAGCATAATTGTGGCCTCATAGAACAAATTGGGTAGTGTTCCTTCAGTTTCTATTTTGTGGAATAGTTTGAAAAGTATTGGTATTAGCTCTTCTTTGAAAGCCTGAGAGAACTCTGCACTAAATCCATCAAGTCTTAGGCTTTTTTTTTGGTTGGAAGACATTAAATGACTGCTTCTATTTCTTTAGTGGTTAAGGGACTGTTTAGATGGTTTATCTGGTCCTGATTTAACTTTGGTTCCTGGTATCTGTCTAGAAAACTGAAAATTTCATCTAGATTTTCCAATTTTGTTGAGTATAGGCTTTTTTAGTAGGATCTGCTGAGTTTTCTCCTGTTATGTCTTCCTTTTCATTTCTGATTTTGTTAATCAGGATACTGTCTCTGTGCCCTCTGGTTAGTCTGGCTGAGGGTTTATCTATCTTGTTGATTTTCTCAAAGAACCAGCTCCTGGTTTTGTTAATTCTTTGTATAGCTCTTTTTGTTTCTACTTGGCTGATTTCAGCCCTGAGTTTGATTATTTCCTGCCTTCTACTCCTCTTGGATGTATTTGCTTCTTTTTGTTCTAGAGCTTTCAGGTGTGCTTTCAAGCTGCTAGGGTACGCTTTTAGAGGCACTCAGAGCTATGAGTTTTCCTTTTAAGACTGCTTTCATTGTTACCCATAATTTGGGGTATGTTGTCCTTTCATTTTCATTAAATTCTAAAATGTATTTAACTTCTTTCTTTATTTCTTACTTGACCAAATTATCACTGAGTAGAGCAATTTTCATCTTCCATGTGTATATGGGCTTTCTGTTGTTTTTGTTCTTATTGAAGACCAGCCTTAGTCCATGGTGATCTGATAGGGTAGAAGGGATTATTTCAATCCTCTTGTATCTATTGAGGCATATTTTGTGACTGATTATATGGTCAGTTTTGGATAAGGTATCATGATGTGCTGAGAAGAAGGTATATTCTTTTGTTTTAGGATGAAATATTCTATAGCTATCTGATAAATCTGTTTGATCCATAACTCTGTTAGTTTCACTGTGTCTCTTTTTAGTTTGTATTTCCCTGATCTGTCCATTGATGAGAAGGGAGTACTCATAGAGGACAGAGGATGAGAGGGGTTTACGGGGAAGAAAGGAGAGGCAGGGGGGAAAGGGAGACAGGATCAGGTATGGGAGGAGATGGGGATGGTATTCAGAGGCTCAGGAATTTGAACAGAGGTGTATAGCAATGGGTGATGGGTAACTGGGGGTAGCCACCATCAAGTCCCAGATTTCAGGAAAGCAAGAGGCTCCCAGGACCCAACAGGGGTAAGGTTATACATAGAGACCATATCCAGAGTTTAGGCAATGCCCCCAGTTGTCACCCACTCATCTCCAAATTCTTAACCCAAAGGGCTCCTGTCTAAAGGAAATATGGGGACAAAGTGTGGAGCAGAGACTGAAGGAAAGTCCATCCAGAGACTGCCCCACATGGGTATCCATCCCATATACAAACACCAAACCCTGACACTACTTCAGATGCCAAGAAGTGCTTGATGATAGGAGCCTGATATAGCTGTCTCCTGAGAGGCTCAGCCAGAGATTGAAAAAGATGCGGATGTTCACAGCCAACCAACCATTGGAGTGAGCACAGGGATACCAAAGGAGGAGTTCGAGAAAGAACTGAAGGAGCTGAAGGGGTTTGCAACCCCATAAGGAGAACAGCAATATCAACCAACCAGACACCCCCAGATGTCCCAGGGACTTAACCACCAACCAAAGAGTACACATGGAGGGACCCATGGGTCCAGCTGCATATGTAGCAGAGGATGGCATTGTCTGTCATCAACGGGAGGAGAAACCCTGTGAAGGCTTGACTCCCCCGTGTAGGGGAACGCCAGAGCAGTGAGGTAGGAGCACCCTCATAGAAGCAGGGGGAGGAGGGAGGTTCTGGAAGGGAAAACAGGAAAGGGTATAACCTTTGAAATGTAAATACATAAAATATCCAATAAAAAAAAAAAGAAATGCAAGCAAGTAAAATTGAATGTCGTTCTTCAGATTTCATTGGCATCCTAAAATAAAATAAATAAAAAAAATAGCTGCTTGCTTAGCCTCCTTCTCCTTCCTTGGCATCACAATAAACAATAACAGCAAAAAAAAAAATTTTAATTCTGCCATAAATTAATCACAGAAAATTTCACTCCAAAGTTTAAATCCCAATGAGCTCAGTTTCGAGTAGTGCGGGCAAGACGAAGGGGCAGGGCTTTGTGTCCGATCTGGTAAAGCTCTTCAGTGGGACAAGTCCTCCTCACCCCAGGCAAGAGGAGCGCTTTGGGTCTTCTGAGAATGTGGACAGTGAGATTTCTCTACTTCTAAGAAAAATCATATTCAACTCTTCTTAATTGCATATGAATTTCAACACAAACTGAAAAATATTCCTTCCCTGTGGAAGCAGGTCTATTGTGATTCCTCTACACTCAACTTGATGTTTTCTTGAGGCTACACTACTTTTCTACCAAGGGGCTTGAGTATACCCCCATGATGATTTGCTAGACAAACTTTGCCCAAACTAGATGACATGCAATATGGTTAATTTCTTTATTATCTCCCAGACCTTATAAATTGATGTGTCCTCTGGGATCATTACTATACTGGCTTCACATTTCCTATTCCCTGTTTATATTTTCCCAAACACAAAGTAAACCTGTGATAAATTATGGGGTAGCAGTTTCCACAGTAGACAAGTGCATGTGTTTGAGCGAAACCAGCGTTATATAGTCAAATGTCTATCATTAGGCGAATAAATTTTTATCTATAATTCTCTTGCCACCCTATTATAAAATTTAATATAAATAGTGTGTATCAAAATTTTGCAGAAAATGTCAGCATTATAAGCTATGGATTAAAAGTGATAGATCACTTAAGTATTTCAGATAGAGGTCTGACTATAGACATAAAGAAATCTAAACTTTTCAAGATGAAACCATTTCAAAAGAAACATCATAAAAATCATAGGTTAGATGAAAATATATCATAATTTTAATCACACTGCTTTCAATGTCAATTAAAATTATATTCTTGTTTATACTGCTTTTTTATTATACAGCAAAGTACATCATTAGCAATTTGGAGAATGGCAATTAGTCCACTTTGTACTCTAAATTAATATATTCTTTCATTGATGGGACTTGGTTATGATTTGTCAAAAATGTGGAATAGTTATTCCCAGTTTGCAGCCTGGAATGTTGCTGTATATGCAGTGAGCACCTTTTCTATTCTGTTAAAGTGTGCTATATTGTGTCAAAGACTAGACCATCGACTGCAACACTGAATCTGGGGGTTAGAGTCTACATTAAAACCAGGGTCAGTTTGCTGCCTTCTTCATCTCTTACAATAGATAGAGAGTCAAGGAAACATTTGTTCTTCCCACACCAGAATATACTAGACACAAGGAACTTGGTAAAGAAAGATGTTTTCTTTTTTGTAACAATTTTACAACAAAACCTACCTCTAAACAATTTAGACCTTGTCTTTACCATCAGATATCCAGAGGGTGCTCAAATCTTTCTTAGGGACCCGTGATCCTTCTCAGTGACGATCTGAACAAGAGAGAATGAGGGCCACTAAACACAGAGCTCTACGAATCCCAGACGCATGCCCTCTAAGCTTTGTAGTAGTAGAATGCAGAGCTCCAGTTTTTACTCTTCTGTCTTTGAAAGGGTCTGCCACTGAAGGCTTCCTTCTCCAGCCTCCTATCCCTTGCCATGGCTGCTTCTTATCTCCCTGATATCTTCCCGAGAACAACTTTCTCTTTCCCTTAGGATTGGCCTATTGGCTCCAATTTCTTATTTGATGAACCTTGGGAGATGTAAAACATCTCTTTATTCTGAGTCATTACAGTATGGGCCAACTTTATTTGTTTAGACAGAATCTATGTTAATTATTTATGTTATCATTTTTAACAAAAAAAATATCATTACATAAACCTCATTGATTCTTAGACTGTGATTTAAAAGGCAAACGTGGACACATTTTGTAGGGACAAACAGTGATGTAGGGGAGTAGGATTAGAGGACAGCTCAAGGACTTGGAACACAGCTGTCCCAGGGGAGCTACTACTTAGACAGAATTGGTGTTAAAGACCAAGAAGGACAAGTCTTACAGGACTAAGACTTAGTTCCATTAGAATGAAGTACGATCAGACAGGTTAGCATGTCACGGGGACCTACAAACTGTAACAAGCTGCTACTAGAAACTTTTAGATTTTTTTCTCTAGGTCTTCTTTTAGGAAAACCATAGTGGGGTTCAACTGACGAAGTATAAATGAACCTCCATATCAACAAACCTTACCCTGAAGTGGAGAGAGAGGACTCTAATAAGCGCCATGTCACTCTGACAATATCCTCCATGTCATACAAACCACTTTATTCTTTGACTTCTTTGTACACTGAATGACCGACCCTTTCAAACTACTTCAATTCAAGGAGGTACAATATCATAAGTAGTTATATTTATTTTGGAAAATTTATCAAGACACCCACTAAGATTAGATAGATTGACAGCTGCATTCCTCTGGTCCAGCAATTATCATAAAACCACTCAAATTCTCCAGAAATTTATTTTTTTAAAAAAATTAGTTTATTTTAGATAATGCCATCCCCATTGGGTCCTGGGAAGCTCTTACTTCCCTGGCATCTGGAACTTTCTGGTAACTGCCCCCAGTTCCCCATTCCCCACTGCTACACACCTCCTTTCAAATTCCTGACCCTCTGTACTCCTCCCCCATCTCCTCCCACATCTGATCTGACCTCCCTTTCCCCCTCCTCCCTCCCAGATCCCTCTCTTCCTCTTCTTCCCAAGTTCTTTTTCTTCCCCTTTCTGAGTAGGACTGTAGCATCCACACCTTGGTGTGGTCTTCTTTCTTCTTGGGTTTCATACGGTTTGTGAGTTGCATTTTGGGTATTCCAAGCTTCTTTTTGGCTAATAACCACTTATCAGTGAGTACGTACCATGTGTGGTGTGTTCTTTTGTGGCTGGGCTAGTGTATGTACCATGTGTGGTGTGTTCTTTTGTGGCTAGGTTAGTGTAGGTACCATGCGTGGTGTGTTCTTTTGTGGCTGGGTTACCTCACTCAGGATGATCTTTTCTAGTTCCATCCATTTACCTGCAAATCTCATGAAGTCATTGTTTTTAATAGCTGTGTAAATGTACCACATTTTCTGTATTCACTCCTCTGTTGAGGTACATCTGGATTGTTACCAGCTTTGGGCTATTATAAATAAGGCTACTATTAACATGATAGAATCAGTAGAGACCATATCCAGGGGTTAGGCCTGGTCCCCGGTTGAGGGGTGAGGATACCCACCCATCTGAAAAATATTAACCCAGAATTGGTCCTGTCTAAAGGAAATGCAGGGACAAAGAGTGGAGCAGAGACATAAAGAAAGGCCATCCAGATACTGCCCCACCTGGGGATCCATCCCATATTCAGACACCAAACCCTTATTCTATTGCAGATGCCAAGAAGCACTTGCTGACAAAAGCTTTGCATAGCTGTCCCCTGAGAGACTCTGCCAGAGCCTGACCAATATAGATGAGAATACTCACAGCCAACCATTGGACTGGGCACAGAGACATGAATTGAAGAGTCAGAGAAAGGACTGAAAGAGCTGAAGGAGTTTGCAACCCCATAGGAAGAACAACAATATCAACCAACCAGACCCCCAGAGGTCCCAGGGGCTACCATCAACCAAAGAGTACACATGGAGGGTCCCATGGGTCTAGCTGCATATGTAGCAGAGGATGGCCTTATCTGACATCAATGGGAAGAGAGGCCCTTGGTCCTGTTGAGGCTTGATACCCCAGTGAAGGGGAACACTAGGACAGTGAAGTAGAGGTGGGTGGAGGGGGGGGGAAGCACCTTAATAAAAGCAGGGGAGAGCAGAGATGGCATAGGGAGCTTGCAGAGGGGAAACCATGAAGGAGGACAACATTTGAAATGTAAATAAATAAAAATAACCAATTAAAAAATTAGTTTATTTCTAGTTCTGGCCAGACCTGAAGAGAAAATAAAATCTTAGTTTTCTTCCATACAAAATCCTCAAGTTTCTTAATCTAGAAAATCCAGAATGACGTTTTGTGACGTGCTACCTCTCATGCTTGGGACTTCATATCTGCTTCTCTTTTAGGTCCTTTACTATGAGAATATATACAAAGTGCTTGTGTATTGATTGAGAAAAAAAAATCAACTTTCAGCAGAGGTTAATTTTTGTGGGCTTATGTTCAAAAGTGATGTAAATAGACATAAGACTATATTTGTATTCAAGTTCAAGAGACTTCATTAACATTTGGTATAACAAATGTAGTACAAATCCTTATTGATGTAGCTTACCTTAGACTTACTATGTCATTCTTGTGATCGCCTTATTTTGAAATAAAATAATTTATTTTAAATCCCCATCAAAATTCCAACTCAGTTCTTCACAGAGATAGAAAGAGCAATTCTCATATTCATTTGGAACAACAAAAAAACCAGCAAGCATAGTGAAAACTATTCTCAACAATAAGAGAACTTCTGGGGGAATCACCATCCCTGACTACAAGCTCTGCTACAGAGCAATAGTGATAAAAACTGAATGGTATCAGACAGGTAGACCAAAGAAACATAATTGAAGACCCAGAAATGAACCCACACACCTATGGTCACTTGATCTTTGACAAAGGAGCTAAAACCACCCAGTGGAAAAAAGACAGCACTTTCAACAAATGGTGCTGGTTCAAGTGGCAGGCAGCATATAGAAGAATGCAGATTGATCCACTCTTATCTCCTTGTACAAAGCTTAACTCTTAGTGAATCAAAGACCTCCACATAGACCAAATAACCTGAATCTATTAGAAGAGAAAGTGGGAAAGAGCCTTGAACACATCAACACAAGAAAATTTTTTTCTGAACAGAACACCAATGGACCAGGCTCTAAGACCAACTATAGACAAATGGGATCTCACAAAATTGAAAAGTTTTGGTAAGACAAAGGCAAAGGACATTGTCATCAGGACATAACAGCAGCTCAGCACTCTTAACTCTCTTCAGACTGTTTGCATATATACTAAAAGGCACACAAATACAAACATCCAAAGCATAAAAGGTGGGGGGAAAAGGAAAAGAAATTAAGCAATCAGCTTGCCAGCTTGATCGGTATGATCAGTCTCAACATATGACTCCGAATAAGAACCCAATCAAAATTAGAATGAATGACAATGACTATTTCACAGCTAATGAATAAAACATAATTGACTGGTTGTTTGCTTCATAGGTTTGGTTTGTGAAGTAGGATTTCATTACGAGGCCCTGGCTAGCATCAAACTCAGGATTCTCCTGTTTCAATCCACTGAGTTTTGAGATTTCAGGAATCCACTTACCAGCCTCTTACTCATCTCTATTCAATTTAAACTAATTAAGTATCACAGAATTGAGTCTTGAGTTCAAGTAACACATGTTACTTAAAAAATAAAAAGTCCTATTGACTTGGTTGGCCCTTTTATCTCAGAGGGTTTGAGAATGTGATAATGACTAATGATGCAGCTCCTTAAATGCCTTTGAAAATATCCTCCCAAACAACCTCAAACCAATCAAGATGCTTCTCTGCAGGAGTCATAGATGTCACAGGTAGGGATGAGAGACATTGGTTCTCTTCCTCACGCTTTGCATGTGAGTCTTGTTTACACAACCACTGTCTCTATTCTTTTTCTCAAAGTTAGCAATAACTCGGGTGTTTTATAAAATGCCATACTATTCATTATCTACCTTCATAAAATAATATTCAATGCTGCTTACTCATGATCATAATGTATTTTCTAATTGATTAATAATAAAGTAAGAAATTTCGGTAGAGGATTGTGATCCCTGGTGAAAGAGACTTTTGCTCTCTTTGCCACTTCATCATTTCTAAAAGCATTTTTTAAATTAAAGTATATTTGCGCCCCTCTCCCCCTTCCTTTCCTCCTTCCAACTCCTCTCATGCACTGTCCCCACACCAGCCTAAGTTCATAGCCTTCTATTATTTAACTATTATTGTTAAGTAAATAAATTTATAAATGTAACCTAATGAGTCTTTTCAGTATTATCTATATGTATATGTTTTTATGGTTGACCACTTGGAATTGGATACTAATTAGTGTACTTATCCCTGGAATAAACTAATTCTCCCTCTCTCTGATATAGGTAGATTTTTTAGCTAAGGTTGACATTCCATGAGACTCCAATAAGAATTGACAAGTGCCCCCTATACTGGTATATGTGTTCTGTGGCAGTGGCCATTATTAATATCCACAAATACTTAAGTGACATGTTTAGTAAGAAAGCTATCTACTTAGGTGTGGATCAAATCACCTCAAATGCTATGCTCTCTGAATCCATCAATTAGAAATGAGCTCGACAGTGCCAGTTCAATCCCAACGTAGCCACACATTTCTCTCTTGTCATACCGACATATCAGCTCCTCCTCCTCCTGGGCTTTCACAGCTTGATTCACTTGTAAAATAGATATACACTTCTGTCTACCTGTTAGGAGTTTTGTGCAGTTATTTTTCTTACTACAGTTGTCATATAGTTATTATAAATTTACATTAGAATTACTACAGTCAAATAGTTATGATCAACATATCAAAGATTTATAACAGTAGCAGGTATCTATGTGTTGTTAGACATTAGAGACAAAGACATTATAATATAAAATAAAACATTATAGCATTAATCAATGAGCAAATCAATTAATCCATAAGTAATTACTGAGCCATTATGTTCACTCAAGATTTACAGAGCTTTCACAATACAAAAAAGTCCATTTAAGATTGTCAAAAATAATAGCAAAGTATAAATGAAAGAAAGATAATTCTAATTCAAAGATAAGCCTTGAGTCTAATATTGAAGTGACCTAAGAATGATATCTTACACCTAAACCTCTGTATACTGCTCAACTAAAGATTGTGCTTTCTCACTGATAAGTGGATATTAGCCCAGAAGCTTGGAATACCCAAGATACAATTCATAGACCACATGAAGCTCAAGAAGAAGGAAGACCAAAGTGTGGATACTTCGGTACTTCTTAGAAGGGGGGACAAAATACCCATGGGAGAAGATACAGAGACAAAGTGTGGAGCAGAAACTGAAGAAATGACCATCCAGAGACTGCCTCACCTTGGGATCCATCCCATATACAGTTACCAAACCCAGTCACTATTGTGGGTGCCAACAAGTGCTTGCTGACAGGAGCCTGATATAGCTGTCTCCTGAGAGGCTGGGCCAGTGCATCACAAATACAGAAATGGATGCTCTCAGCCATCCATTGGACTGAGCACCGGGTCCCGAGTGGAGGAGCTAGAGAAAAGACCCAAGGAGCTGAAGGGTTTGTAGCCCCATAGAAGGAACAATAATATGAACTAATGAGTACCCCCAGAGCTCCCAGGGACTAAACCACCAACCAAAGAGTACACATGCAAAGACCCAGGGCTCCAGCTGTATGTGTAGAAGAGGATGACCTTGTCAAACATCAATGGGAGGAGGGGTCCTTGGTCCTGTGTAGGTTCAATGCCTCAGTGGGGGGGAATGCCAGGACAGGAAAGTGGGAGTGGGTGAGTTTGTGAGCTGGGGTTAGGGGCATAGGATAGGGGGTTTTTAGAGGGGAAAGGAAGAAAGGCGATAGCATTTGAAATGTAGATAAAGAAAATATTTAATTAAAAATGTATTACCATGAGAAAAAAAGATTGTGTTTTGTAATGTTAAGGCAATGCTCATGGATTTTAATGTAACAACTCTAGCTAAAATTATGACAGCAGATGCACAGATCTATGATGACCTCCTCTGAGGGGATTTCTATGCTCTTAAAGAACCCTAACCTAAAGTTTGTACAGTCTTATTGAGGTTCCAATGTTGTTTCCATGAAAAAGCTTGCTATTCCACATCTTGTCCCTTTCAACTTGCATCAAAACAATATTTTACCATAAAGTGTCAAATTCAGTGTAATCGATTATTTTAGAATTTTGAGGTAAGTCTTAGTGTTTGAAATAAGCAAAATGGAAAGTCTGTAGTCTTTAATACCCTTTAGAAATCTACAAACAAAATATGCATCTTAATAACCTTCAGTTAGACATTATGGCAAACTTAGTCAACTGTCTACAACTCTTTAATACAAACCAAAGCTATGTTGATGTGGATTCTGAATATACTATATTGTAAGAGTCTCAAAAATAGGAAAGCTAATTTCAAACTATATATTTAATAAATAAAAATTTAAAATGTTTTAAACACACTCCGCTGAACTCTAGTGCGCACGTGCACACACACACACACACGTGTGTGTGTGTGTGTGTGTGTGTGTGTGTGTGTGTGTGTGTGTGTGTGT
>NC_034592.1:44116419-44139627 GCF_900095145.1 Mus pahari | reverse complement strand
TGTGCTCCATCCAATAGCTGACTGTGAGCATCCACTTCTGTGTTTGTCAGGTACTGGCATAGCCTCACAAGAGGCTACTATATCAGGGTCCCTTCAGCATAATCTTGCTGGCATGTGCAATAGTGTCTGGGTTTGGTGGCTGATGATGGGATGGATCCCTGGGTGGGGTAGTCTCTGAGCACCAGGAAATTTAAAGTCAAAGTCAAGGCTTGCGTTGAAAACCATAAGGAGAGGCTTGATGTGAAATGGAATAAATGGGGTGATGCCCTCAGGGCAAGACCCCACCCAGCTAATCCTGCACTTTTGTGAAAGGAAATGACTGAAGGAGATTTTGCTTCTAAAAAGCAGCAACCACAGCATGAAGTTGTGATGAAGCCTCCTGGATTACTTTGGAGAGCCCAAGATGTTGAAGGTGCCAGAGCTGTTGGATTTCTGCCAGAAAGAGCTGCACTTAGTTAGTGAGTGAATCTAGCCTAGTAAAGAGAAATGTGTTGCATCCGCCACACTGAAAAGGGCAGAACCATCTATGATCTTTGACATCAGCCATGGAACTCCAGGATAAGGAGTTGTCCTGCTGGATTTCAGTCTTCATTAATCCAGCGTTTCATCGCTATGGTCCCATTGCTTCATTTTAGAGTGATATGAATATTGTAGGTTGGAAGTATGCAACCTGCTTTTTGGTCTTGACTTTACAGAGGGTTACAGTTAAAGAGATTGTCTTGGTTCTCAGAAGAGACTTTGGACTTTTAAACAATATTGAGATTGTGAAAGGCAATGGGAACTTTTGAAGCTGGACTAAAAGCATTTTTGAATTATCATATTGCCGTGAGCATATGTGGGTCAGGATGTGTAATGTGGTGGATTAATGAGAACAGTCACCATAAGCCGTTCCCATTGGATCTGCTGGGGAAGAATTAGATGTGGCCTTGTTGGAGAAGATGCGTCACTGGGGATGGGATTGATATTTCAAAACCCTACTCCATTCCCTCTCTCTGCTTCATACTTGTGAGACAAGGTTTAAGCTTGACTCAGCCACTGGTCTAGCACCATGCCTGCCTGATGCCAGGCTCCCAACCATGATGGCCATGGTCTCTAACCCTCTGGAACTGTAAGCCCAAATTAAATGCTTTCTTTTGTAAGTTGCCTTAGTCATAGTTTCTTATCCTAGCAATAGAAAAGTAACTAAGATATCCACCATTTATTCATTGCATAATATTGAAACATACCTAATTTTAAATTAATTTTTCACAATTTCATTGGCTTCTGGCTGGAAATAAATAGGAAGGAAACAGACATAAAAGCAAGTAAAACAGCTAAACTGCTGGTGCTTCAAGGGAAAAACACCCACTGATGTTTTGTACCAAGACGGTAAGAGTAAAAGAAATTACAGTGGAAGTACACTCCCCTGAATTGCACATTGTATAATAACAAGATCTGTCTGTATACTGGCCATGATGAAGAACAGAAGGAAAATATTTCAAAACTGATTCTCGTGGTTTAGCCAGGGCATCGTAGAGATCAGATGACTTTGGTAATTCCATTTATTTTGGTTTGGATCATCTGCAGACTAGTAAATCTGCTAAGGCTTAGAAGTCTTTAACATAATCTTCTAGACAAATGATACCAGGCAAAGATCTTTCTGTAAGTTCCTGGTGTTCTGATACCAGAATCTGTTCTTTTCATAAGAACAGATGCTTTGCTGAAATCGATAGACAGGGAGAGTGAAGTCCTCTGGCTCCATTACCTGAGAAATCTGTCTTTTAGATTATCTTTACCCCGATTTAGCATCGAATACTGTTGAGTTTCCCATACATACCAGCTAAGTACTCTAAGGAGAGTTCATCTTTTTTTTTCCCCCTTTTGGTTTTTTCAAAGTCCAGCATACACACCCTAAAAGTCCTCATCTCTGTCAGTTCCCCTCATGTCTTCCCTTGCTAGCTGACTGCAGCAAATGTGGATGTCCATGCCACTGGATATTCATTCACAATCTTAGGAAGTCTCCTGTAGCCCAGATTCCGCCAAGACATCTGAAACATTTCTGCCTCCAAGAGTCCCTACATAAAGGGACATTTCTGTATTCTTTTATCTCAAAGCCACATCTCCCAGAAATAAGCTTCCTTCTAGCCCTCCTTTCTTTGGAGCTCATCAAGTCCACCGAGCAAGCAGATGCCTGATGTAGGAATTGATGCCAACTTTTGGGGGATTTCTTTTTCTGAGGTGAAAATTCTGGCGTTTCCACTTAAGTTGTGGTTTAGAAAAATCATGTGACCCAGATTGCTCTTTTCATTTATGACTTAGGTGTCTCTAATGTTGTTGGGTTGCTACATTTTGAGTGGAAACACCAAAACAAGCCCACAAGCCTCTCAATAATAAAGCCTATGGGAACACACTATCCATCACTGTTGTCAGTTCTTTGTCCCTGAATACACAGCATTCTTTTTTCCTTTGTTCAGCCCGAGTTTGCAGTTTAAGACAATAAAAATACAACTCAGGTCTAATTATGCACACTTAAAACTCTAGGGTGTTTCTAAATGGTGCTATTGAAACAAACCTTCCTCCACTAACAATAGGGTGGGTGACCACTGCATTGGTTAAAGTCCCACAGAAGGTGATTCATTTGGAGCAATACTACAATTCTGTCAGTAGCCTCTCAGTGATCCCATGCTTTCAGATACACATCCCCATCTTTACTATCCTCGGACATGTTACACTGGCCAGTCTCACCCTTCATAAAATGATAACAGTGAGATTCAGAGAAGAGACGAAAATGCTTGAAAAAAAGTGATCTATAGATACAACTTACTGTGCAAAATATAATTATCAAGGATCGTATCTGGAAAGCATCCTCTAGCTGACAGGCATCCATATATATCTATATCTATATCTATATCTATATCTATATCTATATCTATATCTATATCTATATCTATATCTATATCTATATNATATCTATATCTATATCTATATCTATATCTATATCTATATCTATAGATAGATAGATGTCTCCTTCCTCCTCTATCCCTCCCTCTCTCTCTTCTTCCCCCTCCTCTCTGTCTGTCTGTCTGTCTGTCTGTCTGTCTGTCTGTCTGTCTCTCTTTCCTGTGAGACAGTAATTTATTATGTAGCCCTAGCTATCCTGAAACTTGCTATGTAGACAAGGTCTGTCTCCAATTCAGAAATGCACCTTCCTCTGCCTTCCAAGTGCTGGGATTAAAAGTGTACACGACCACACTCAGAAATTTGACCCCGTCCTCCATTGGCAACTGTATTTGGTTTAAAAAGAACATCTCTAGTAAAGTTTTCCCTAATACTTCTTATTTAGCCAGTTGGTTCTCAATTTTCCTGTTTTGACTCATTCTCCAGTGTCTGATGTTAGTAGATCCTTATGTAAATGAGGTACCTTGGTAAGCTGACTAGAAGTCTTATTTGGAAAGCTAAGTTCCAAAATATTGGGATAGAAGAAGATGGTCTTTTCCCCACTCCAGTAGACTAACCATGTACTACTCTAAATTAAGGAATTTCCTTTCATTTTGTTGACTTTGAGTAAGTGGTTCATGATAGCTCAATTCTCTAGAAGTCCCACACCATCCTTTAAGCAGCCGTTGTCTGACTCGATGCTCTCGAACTGGTAAACAATCACGTGTGCCAAGTGCTGCTTGCCTCCGATAAACATCTTCAGAAAAGTCTGATCATGTATCTAAAATAATTATATTTTGTTCCGTAATCAAACTCAATCAAATGAATTCTGTGTGAACTACTTTTATTCCCACAATGAGAAATGTGTGTCATATCCTCTGTGAATTTGCATATTTTTCCATAAACCTAAAACCAATCAATTTTTGAAGAGTTATGATAATATAAAGAATCTGAGGCAATTACAGTCTTTTAAACAGGGATTCTAAATGCATTTCACTGCTGGTATTCATGTAGTAAAATAGTCAAAACTTCTTTAACCCTTTTCCTGACATCTCAATTACTCTGTAATGATTGAGGCTTGGGACATTGCTTAGGATTAATGACTCACTGGGAAAGTAGATGGCCTGAGGTGAAGCTAAGGGCCATTAATTCCCTCTGGTCATTAATCCCCCAGGAAATGCCTCAGGCCTGGTTTGATATTAGCATTACAGGCTACAAATATATAGTTGGATTTCCTGATTGGTTTTAAAGTAGTTTATTAAGATGTCATATTTTAATTTCTGCCCTGTATACCCAATATTTCTAAATTTCCATTGCTGGTTTTTTATCCTACAATGTTGATTTCAGTGGCATAATAAAAATGGTTTCCTGGTTCATATCACATATTTTCTTTGAAATAGTCAAAACATATTAAAGTTGTTTTCATTACTAAGGCCCCACATGCCCATTTGTCCTTGAGATGTTATTTGCTAGTGAAAATTTTGACCATTTACTGAGTGGCATTTCGTTCATGTGTATATTCTATTTGATTGCATGTGAATTCATAAAAAGCACTGGACGTCATCCTCAAATTTACCTGATATCCAATGCATAAAAATCTGTCTTGATAATTTCACATAAAATATCAGCACTTTCAGCTTCTGTCAGAAAATAAACTAAGGTTGTTCATAAAAATATTTATGAGAATTGCCTGAAACTTGTATATCATCCATCTCTGTAGACCTTTGGTATTGTCTTTAATGGCCCATCTTTTCAAAATTTTGGAACAAAAATACTTCTGCTGAATTGAGTTTTGGGGTTTCATCTGCATAAGATGTGAAAGGTTCATTTTTTTAAAAAAAAACCCATTAGAATTTTCTTAAACTAGAAGTGTGTGAGATGTCATTTATCAAACTTCATATGAGGGCCAGGAGGGACTCTCTTTGAAATAGCTGGGATTAACCTAGGAAGTCCGTCTTATTTCAGCTTAGATATGCTACAAAAACTGCAAGGGATCTTAGTTCTCTTGCTTGACTTTTCACAAGCTCAAAAGTAAATTTTCAAGCTAGTTCTGGGAGAGTTCATAAAGGAAATGTGCTGTGTACAATTTTCCCTCTGACTTCTTTTACTTCTCTTATATACCTACTTATCTTTTCGAACTTACAGTGAAGTTTAAAACATATGCCTTGGCCAGCTCCGGCTAGCCCTGTGTGGTAACACATTGCACTAGTTTAGCAATGTGTTAGTTTCCTTGGGCAACGTGGTTTTCCTTCTTCTCTGATCAAGGCTCACCTCTACTCATCCTTGACCAGATGTTGTCCCTGGCAGTAAAATGTGGCCTACCTTAGGTTGCTTATGAGGACACACAGGCTTCACCATTCCACAAACTTGAAACAGCAACTTCCAAGATCCTTGTTCAATCAGTTTAGAACATAAATGTCCTTGTTCCATTATCCCACATTGCCTTTAATCTCTGAAATACAGTGTTCACATGAATTGTTACCTCTGTTTTCAAGTGTAAATCTCTACTAACTAAGGTTTTCTTTCTGAAAATATCTGCCTTCCATGGTAATCTTGGAAGCCTATAATTAATGTGGTAGCATACAACTCATCAAGTATAAGTAGTTGTTTAAATTGTGCCATTTTTAAAAGGCAGTTTTTTTAAAGTTAGGTAGAAGACTTAGGTAACTCCTCAGGGCATATCAACCCTTTAGGAGGAATATGCAGAATCAGGCCTAGCAAAGAAATATTCCTATGTAAAAGTGAAATATTTGTCCTTCTGTCTGTCTGTCGGCTTTCTTTTAGGTTCTACAGATTTGATCATTATCACGAAGTCCTTGAGGTCTATGTGAGAATGGCAATGCAGGCTTGTTGGTCTGAGCCACAAATGACAACACACGGTCCATATTCTGTCCTCAGATCAATGTGTGTGTGTTCCTGAAGCACATGGTATACGCTGTGTCTGTCTGGCAGAAACATTTGTGCTTAAAATACAGCCTGACAGTTCCCTGCCATCTTGCAAAAACAGTGTGGCTTATTTAGAACAAATCTGTTATGACTGACCACAGAAGATGCATGTGTGTTTCTGAGCCTCTCCTATGAATAGGCAAAAGGAACCATCTGCGCATGTGGCATTTACACATCTTTGAGCAAAGTTAGCATTCCGCCTCCCAGCAAAATCCATCTCTCAGGGATTCTGGGTGTGTGATGCTTCCTGCAGAATAGAGGAGGAAAACAAATGCACTTCAGTAAAACAGAAGTGTCTTTTTTTTTTTCATCTGTCATAGCCACAGTTTGATAGTATCTGTATTTCATTTTCACTTCAGAATATCACAAGAGAGAGAAATGGCAGGAAGCAAGTTGCTTCAACATGGTTGTGAAAGGGAGTTGTTATATTTGGTTGATCCCTGTGGCACATCTCTGTGAAACTACATATATATATATATATACATATATATATATATATATATATATATCATACATACACACACACACACACACACACACACACACACACACACACACACACACACACCATCCTGGTGGTAGGGAAAAATAACCTTATTCTTCCCTAAGAATTATTTAAGACATTATAGAATGATCATAATGATATTCATTTCTGCCTGTCTTTACGGAAAATTTATTTGACTCATATTTCAGGCAAAATAGTTACTATAGTTCCATTATTTTCTTTTTCGGGGGCAATAATAGTGTTCATAGTGGTGCATGCTAAGTAAGAACTCTAACACTGAGCCATACTCCCCTGCTCCTGATATGTTTTTCTTAAAGTATGCATTTTACTATACAATGTAGAAGAAAACAAATTAAGAATGACTATTTTATAACTCAAAGTTATTACACCTACCCAATTCTCTCTCAACTAGAGAATTCAATACACTTTAACTCAAGGCAAGCAGAAGTAAGATTTTCTTTAAGGACCAGGTCCACTATGGGTGGTACAATATCTAGGCTAATAGACCTAGACTGTATGAGAGGTAATTGAACTTGAGCCTGGGAGCAAGTCAGTGAGTAACAAACTCTTATAACCTTTGCTTCAAGTTCCCATCCTTCTTGGGTTCCTGGCCTGACTTCCCTTAGCAACAGACTGTATCCTATAAGTTGAAATTAAATGTTTCCTCCCTAAGTTACTTTTGAACAATGTTTCATCATAGCAAGAAAAGCAAACTAGAACACTACCAAAATGTTCATCAAGAAAATGTTTTTCTCGGGAGGCAGAGGCAGGCAGATTTCTGAGTTCGAGGCCAGCCTGGTCTACAAAGTGAATTCCAGGACAGCCAGGGCTATACAGAGAAACCCTGTCTTGAAAAAAAAAAAGTTTTTCAATTTACTCAATATTAAATGCTAGGGGAAAGGGGTTTGCACAAGGAAACACTTAAGAAGCAATTTTTTAACCCAAACTCATAGTACCTAATGTGCCATACATCCTCTTCTAGAATTAAAAGCTACTCTTTACTGTTCACTGACTGGCTGTAAGAATTTAATAGCTGGTCATATCAACACAGACTCTCCTGGATGCTATGGGCCACCTGAAAACCGTTACTCACTGACTCAATCTCCCGTCAAGAGCAGTCAGCCTGTCACCAACACCCCTGTACTGCAAGGGACAGCTCTAAGCTCTCTTGATGCTTTGTGTCCCATCAATGTATTCAGGGAGAGCTCCATGCATCTCTGGTTCATGCTGGCCACATCTTTTGACATGGCCACCACAACTTCATAAGGGCAACTTGGCTTCACCCCTCATCTGCTGCTTTCGCTGGGCCAGCCTAAACCTAAACCTTCCTGGAGTTCAGTGAGGTGGATTTGAAAATATTTTTTGTCAGAATTTTTACAGGACAACCCGCGCATAGGATGCCTTGTATTTTGAACATGTCCTGTATGGGATCTGTATGTGATCATACAGTTCTGGCAAACTAACTGAGGTATCTCCAAAACTGCTGATAAAGTTGTATTTGCCATTGAGGCTACTGTATTCCATGTGGCCCGTAGCTCCGTTGCTTCATCTCTCCCTTGCCAACCAGGGTCCCAGTTCCAGTGCATGGGTGGATGCAAATGACACTTACTTACTCTCCCAACTTCCACTGAACGTTATGATTTCGTATGCTCCAATCTCTCCGCTTGCTTCTCTGGAATCTCTCAATCTAGTTGCACTTAGCTCTTAAGCTAACTACAAAGCGAACTTCACTAAGGCTTCCCATTTGATGGCCCTCTGCACCCTAGGAAATGTGGTCCCATTTGGCATGATTTCCAATCCAAGGGGAGATCCCAAAGACTTTCTTTTTTGTGCACCCACACAGAAACCCCTGAAGCAGCACCATACATCGGGTGGCACAGTTTTTACCCCTGTGCTTCAATTCCCAACCCTGCTCTGTGGAGTCTGGAAAATTCTGTCTAGTGTGAACATCTGGATATACTCATGGGTTGTGTTTTCTCTGCCACTGTTGAAGGGACAATTTTACCTCATCTTCTGATCAGAGTTCAACAACAGCCTCTCCCTACTCCCTCCTGCCTGCCTTCTCTACTGTAAATGAAATGGACAGAGCTGTAACATTACCAACCAGGTGGCTAGAAAGATCAGTATTTCCTCAATTCAGCAGGACCAGGACAGCCACATTTCTTGTCCTAAAAGCCTTCACCTCCCAGGGGAACAAACATTATAGACACTGACATGTAGATGTTGGAGAAGCATTAGGCGCAGCTTTCCATAGCTTAACAACCATGGATGCATGAATGGGAGAACTCATGCTAAGTTAGTAATTATTTAATGAAGAAGACAGGGCTGATTTCTGTTTCCACTGAACAAGCCTGGTTGACAGCCAGACAACACCGGACACCATGTGACATGAAGAGGGTATGCTGTCTTAGCTACTTTTTATTGCTGGGACAAGACACCATGACCAAAACCACTTATAAAAGAAAATATTTTTGAGGACTTGGTTGAAATTGCAGAGAGTGAGTCTGGGACCATCATGGTGGAGGCTATGGCAGCAGGCGGGGCAGACAGAGTTCTGGAGCAGTAGCAGAAAGCTTACATCTCATCTAATGTGTAAGCAAGAGAGAAAACTGAGAATGACATGGGCTTGTGAAACCTCAAAGAACATGTCATTAGTGACACATTGCCTCCAACAAGGCCACACCTCCTAACCCTTCTCAAACAGTCCCATCATCTGGAGGTAAAGCATTTACACATACTAGCCTATGGGAGACATTCTCATTCGGACCACCACAGTGTGCCTTCTTCTTGTTCTGAACTTTCTGTTCTGTGACTTCAGACTTCCACTCTCACAGCTGGCATCCTGGGAAGCCTTTGAAGGACTTAGGTCGGGATGAAGGCGTTCAGTAATTTTAAGTATATCTTAAAACCTTCTTTGAGTAGTTCCTTGAGTTTTTCCTCAATTCAGCATAACAGCAAAATGGCCCAATTTTCTGCATGCATGATAAATTCCAAGTGCATTTTAGGTGAGTTTATATTCCTTTTCTAGCAACCTAAAATATATATATATATATATATATATATATATATATATATATATATATATATTACATATAGAGATCAGCAAGCAATAAGATAGGCCAACATCAAAACTCCTTTTTCCTAAATGTATAGGCCAAATCTAAGAGTGGTCTAACATTTTTTTAAATGGTTAAGGGAAAAAAAAAAACTCCAAGAGAAGAATACTATTTGTGACACACGAAAACTATATGAAATTCAAATTGTAGTGTCCATAAATAAAGTTTTATTGGAACACAGCCATGCTTGTTCATTTACATACTGTCTATGGTGTTTTTCGATAAACGCCACAGTTGAGTGACTGTGACAGAGACCGTATGGGCTGCAAAGCCTAAAATATTTACTCTCTGGCCCCTCACTGAAAACTGCTGACCTGTGGGCTCTAAGATCAGACTGTATTCAAATCATTCCTTGTCATTTTTAGTAACTGTGAACTCCTGGAAAATGTATGTGATCTCTCATGGTGTCCATTGTAGCAGCCATAAAACAGAACGCAGTAGCATCTGTTGGTGCAAAGCATGCAGGGAAGGTGAGTTACTTCCTTGTTCTTCCTAGAATCTGTATAAAATAGAACATAATGGTGTCAACATCGGAATTCTAACTAAAGGAAGCATATGATGGCAAATATCACGAGTTTTCCCATGGCACTCCATGTAGAATTTGATACATTAATAGGAACTGCTCAAGGGCAATCTAGATAATATACAGGGACATCGATGACACCATCACTTCATCTAGAAGCTATTCATCTACTGAGGAAGCAAACTGAAAACACATGAAATGAAAATATCACTAGAAATATTTCTCTAATATACATACATACATGCATACATACATACATACATACATAAAAGCAAAGTTTTCCTTATTTCAAGAGCAACTCAGTGAACTGATGTATTAATAAACTATTGTGTCTGGTAGCAGCACTGAGATGAACTCATCTTGCAGATCTGCTATCCTTCCCCATAGCGCTGAGCTTGCTCCCTTATCCCAGTGTACATAGTCCTACTTAGGGCAGAAAACAATGGCTGACTGATAAATTACAAATTAGCTGCTTTGTTTTTATACCAGTGATTATAAATACACTAGAAAATTCCCAAGGCCTTCTACATGGAAGACATGGTCAGCACAAAAAAAGTAAAACTCTTAAGGTGTCTTGCTTGAATGTTGTCAAATACAGACTTTCCCAGTAAGAAGCATGTGACCATTATATGAACCCAGTGGATCATTATTCATGTCACTTGTACAAGTTTGAACCAAAGAGTCAACACTCCATTGGAACAAGTGTTCTTGGAGCTACAAAGAGGTACTACAGGATTGATCTCTAGTGTCTTTCTTACAGTCTTCCTGCCAAGAATTAAAAGCTAACCTTCTTTATTTTCATCAGACATTCTATTGTTCACAAGCTCTGTCTCTGATTGTGCTAACTCCTTATATGACACTTTGACCCTTCCATGACCTGAGCCATCTCTCACTCTAGTATTCTCATTAACTACATTTCCATTATTTTCATCTTAAGCTCTTTGTCTATTGTAATTGGCTTCCTCTCCACTGATGAATCAAAAATAACAATAAAGACTACATTAAATAGAAATTAAAATCCAAGAAAAACAGTTTTAAATTCTAAAAATATAAGAAAAAAACATGACTAAGGGGCATACTCACTCCTTTGACATATTTAACCATGACTAAGGGGTATATTCACTCCCTTTGACATACTTTAACCATGAGTAAGGGATATACTCATTCCCTTTGACATATTTTAATCCCTCTGCAGCATGATGCTCAGCTCTCTAATGTTGGAAAGCTGAGTTGTAGATGCCTCCGGCAATGCCCAACTCCTCAAACTGCTTTGGCATGTCAAAAAACACCCATAAAGCATCCTTCATATCCCTTGATGAATTTATTAGCTACTAAGATAAGGAGCCATTCACTGTTGTATTCCAAAGTTTCATTGTGCAATAGTGGATAAAGTTGGTGAAGGCCTTCAGTGATCAAATTTTAAGTTAGAAGCTTTGTGGAGAGCCTCATTGTGGCTATTCATCACATCTGCATCTCTGACAGAAGCAATCAATCGATATCCCACTATATTGGTATTCTACTTAACTTTCTAAGATGTTGATAGTCTCACATTTTTATTTAATCAAGCATTTATTTTGTATCTAATTTTCATCAGGTAGGCATTGTGCTTCCAATAATAATATAAAAAACACTGAAATTTTTATTTTAATATAATACATCTTACTATATTGTAATTAATAGTGGGACTATAAACATTTCCTTTCTCATTTTTTTAGTAAAATCGTGTTTGGATATTGATAGTAAGGTTGGATACTGCCTTCTACTGAATTTTTAAGTAATCGACTCTTTCACCAAGCATGGGAAAGTCAGGCCACCATCTCTGCTCTTTGCATCTATAGTTCTTAAGCAGTACTTTGTACATAGTCAATATTAGACTTAAAAAGCTTAAATTCTTGGACAACTGGCAAATATAGAAGGGAGAAGGTAATACATCTAGGAACAAACTGTATGTCAGCTACCAAACC
This sequence comes from Mus pahari, assembly GCF_900095145.1. Classification (NCBI taxonomy): domain Eukaryota; kingdom Metazoa; phylum Chordata; class Mammalia; order Rodentia; family Muridae; genus Mus; species Mus pahari. The sequence continues at coordinate 44,127,657 of NC_034592.1, read as the reverse complement.
CCATAATTAATGATCATATACAGTTCAGTCTATGCTCATTATTTAAGTTTTCTATCTTGTTATTATTTAAAAATAACTTGGCCTTCAAAATCCAAGATCACCATGCCTGAGTTAGCTTCATCAATAGACCAATGATTGTTCTACACAGTACATAATCTTCTGTTCCTGCAGCCACAAGCTGGACTCTGTTGCGAACTCAGTCAGGAGTGTTCAAAGCTGGCTCTTCAGCATTGTGGATATTTCTTTTCTGCATCCTAATTGTGCACACATAAAGATTTGTGGAACAGATCTTAACTTCATCATATTGATCTGCATCTCGGGGTTCTTATGATGATGGAGTCAAATCTTACTACATTTTCAAGAGTAAGGCTTTATGCATCACCATCAAGTTTCTAGCTAACACCTCCACTGGCTTTTGATCTAATGTATTTTCCTTTCCTCTTTATAGCAATAGTCTTACATGCTTAAGCGAGCAATAGAATGTCTAGGGAGCAACATTTTAAGTAAATGAAGGCCCTTATTAGAAATAAAAACAACTGTGTCAATCTAGTTGATTCATGGGCTGCCCTTCTGGGTAGGATCATAATTCATTTCTTTAAAAGAATGGTTTTATATTCCTGTGTCCTGGCATTTACAAAGAGATTAGATGTAGATGTGAATTTGCATATCAAAAAATTAACCCAAATATAAGCCTGTTTCATTATTAGTTTACTATAGTGAATTATATAGAATTTATAATTTGGAGGAAATTTCTGCAACTTATTAGAGCCCCAGCTGCCTTAAAATAAGAGCTTCTCTCTATACTCTAGAAGACTCAACATGATTTAAGGAAATAACTTACTCTTGGGTGTTTAGTGAAAAAAAATTGTACACTTCTCAGTCTCAAAGAATTGTCCTTCCTCCTTGCAAAGTTGAACCTGCGTTCTTTTTTTTCTTCTTCTTCTTTTATTAGATATTTTCTTTATTTACATTTCAAATGTTATCCCCTTTCCTAGTTTCCCCTCCAAAACTCCCCTATTCCCTCCTTCCTCCCCCTGCTCATAACCCACCCACTCCTGCTTCCTGGCCCTGGCATTTCCCTACACTAGGGCATAAAGCCTTCACAGGACAAAGGGCCTCTCCTCACACTGATGAGCAACTAAGCCATCCTCTGCTACATATTCAGCTAGAGCCATGAGTTCCACCATCTAACTCTTTTCTTAATATCCTTCTCTTTTGTTCAGTTTTCCTATCTCTTCCTTGTCTTCCAACTCTCTTTGTCCAAGGACGCCCTCCTGTTTTGCTCACAGCTTTAGATATAGCTCTCATGTTTATAAATTCTTCCTTTAACTGTATTGACTATCCTGATGAGTACCATTTCTTAACTCCTTTTCACTGCCAGATTCTAAAGCAAACCTTAATTCTTGTATGTCTGTGATCTTAATTCATCTTTTATTATCCTTCCAAAATTATACTCTTGGAGATTCACCACTGAGGTATTCTCTTAGTAATCAAATTTAAGCCCTTTATCAGCCTGTGTCTCACCCTTCCTTTCTGAAATGGCTGCCTTCGCTAGGTATCTTCACCTCTTTGGTCTAATTTTTCTTGCTAATAGGTTTTAAGTCTTTCCCTCTATCTTTAAGTATTCGGAGTACCTTTTTAAAAAGTCAAATCAGGCTGATAATAGTTTTTTTTTTCCTTTTACTGCAAAACACTAAAAAGTGTTGTTATAGAGTTTTTGTCCTTCCAGGTCCTGCAGGGCTTGTGGGAGATAAGGGACTCACTCACAGAAAGGATTGGGACAAGGAGGCGGGAGGAAGCAGAACAAGATCTGACCAGAGGGAAGTAGGATCACTTCAAGGCAGATGGGGAAGGCTCCATCTCTGATTCCAGGCAGTACTGTCCTATACCTTGGAGAATAAGTTGAATTGAGGGAAGGCACCTCTAAGGGCAGTTGTGTTCTGAGTACCAGGACTCAGGAACAGCATCATCAAGGTGAAACAGCGAAGAAAGACAGCCCCACACTCGAAACCAAGCCCCACCCCAGGAATCTAGCCCCAAGTAAGTTCAGGAATCTTTTATAACCACAGAGGAGGGAACAAGCTTAGGAACATCCAATAATAACTGCAGTTGGAATTCCTGCCAGACAAGGCCAGACAGGTAAGAAATCAGAGCAGATTAAATTTCATTTAGAGATAAATATATTTAATCTTAGGGCAAAATTAAGGCTGTGAATTTATGTTTCCTGCCTCAACCTCAGTCCTGCGTTTCAGCTCTGATTACAGAATCTACGTTATTCTCTGGTATGCTGCAAGATAAATCACTTATCTTATTATAGGGATACATTTGAGGTTATAAATAGCACTGCAAAGAACATACTTATGACCATGTCTTTCTCTTAGATTATTTCCACAAGATAAATTTCTAGAATTGGGCTCATTGGGTCAGATACAGTCAGGACGTAGAATTTCAGAAGAAGACTTACTGAGACACATAGGACATGTATTGTATTTGAAAACCTACATAGAAATATTTTAGGACAGAACTCCCCATTGCCCTTTCATCTGGTTTTATTCCTACACTCTTTCAAAAACATCAGCCACTTTTTTACATACACACATACGCATAGGCACACATGTGTCCTGTGATGTGAGGGATTATACTCAATTATAATATGTTTCTTTACATTGTATCCATTTTGACACAAAAAAAAATATTTTGGCAAAGCTATTTTGTTTACTTTTAAGATATATCATTTTGATGCAGCGTGAAAAGCTGAGACATAAAACTTGTGTGTAGATAACCTTGAAGCAGTACTGATATCATTATCTATCCTCTCTTAAAGTCTCAATAGAAAACTTACTCCATTATCTCATTCTTCACAATGTCTCATGTGGGCAACAATGAATTAACTCTTGGGGCATGTGGGTGATTATAATATCATTTGTTCTTTTTCTTCATGGTCACAAAAATTATATGATGCATCCTGTGACAATATCCAGGTTAGCTGAATTGTCAGTTGTTGGCCTTGCCTTTCTCTTTCTTCCTTTGCTCTACTTCATGACATGAGACTGCTCATAGCCTGTGCAACTACTTAATTTGACTGTTTTGTTAGATGTGCTGGGTAGCAGACATGAGTATTGTGGTTCAGTCACTGGTCAGAGGAACATGCATGAGCTGACAGTTCATAATGATGGTGAGTAAACAAGAGTGAGTAAAGGTGCAAATTTAGGTAAGGTGAAGAATGCTCAGAAAATTTCCCTTGTTATTTAGAAGGTGATGTTAAGGACAATTGTATCCCTTTCATAGATCCAAAGCCATATAAACATGAAGAGTTCAGAGTAACAAGAATCACTGTATCTGGAATGAATTTAGATCAGAAAAAGATTTATGAGTCTAGCTTTAATTTAAATTCTGACCTCATGATCACCAGTCACTTTCTCTGCATTATTTTCCACACATTAAAAAAAAAAAAAAATGAAGCTGGGGGCTACGATAATGGCTTAGCTGCTAAGAGCACTGCCCTTCCAATGGACCTGGGTTTGATTCCCTGCACCCACACGGGTGACTCAAAACCATCTGTAACCCCAGTTCCAAGGGGGATCTGATGCCCTCTTCTGACCTCAAAGAGCACTACAAACACATGCTGTTCTGATATGATGCAGACGAAACACCTACACACATCAAATTAAAGTTCTGTGGGAACAACAGGAAATACTCAAAGGTATAAGACATAGTGACCCTGGACTGCAGAGTTTTCTCTACTGCCTCAGCTTGAATGTCATTTCTTCTCCAACAAATGACAGTATGAAAATCACCCCAATTATCATTACAGGAGGGAAAGCACCTAAACCGAAGCAGCCCATAAATAGAGCAGCTTAAATGCTAACCAGCTTTGTGGAGTTTGTTGGAGATGAATGACTATTTTCAGATTGTATTTCAGCCATTTATATTAAAATGCTACCTCAGTGCAAAATAACAGCATTGCTGTAAGCCACCACGCAGCTGCTCACTTCCCTGTCAGAAGCTGTTCCTTTCTGGAGGTAATCTGGTAAGAGGCAACCTGCCACCTTAAAGGATACCGGTGAGAGAAAAGCACAAAGAGAATATGGATAGATGGCTAAAGAAAAGAAAAGGAATGCACCACACAGATACAGACTAGTGGGCACACAGGTTACTGCAGGAAATATGTAGGTCAGTGTGAAAGCCACTGACTCATGGTGGCTCAGACGTGAGATTAATAATTGTAAAATTCTTCAAAATCAATTTTGTTGAATTTTCGGCAATAATAATAGTTTAACGCAAAGCACTACCAGTAAAAGTTTGAACAAAAGTGTCTCATGTATAAAAGTTAATTCTTGGCTTTGCTCCTTTTAGAATTATGTCTAAACTCTTCGTTATTGGTGTTTAGAATCGGAGCATTATTCTACATGTTTATTACATGGAACACAATGTAATGTTTCCCCAGGAGATACTACCCTGTATGGTTTTTCGTGTGGGTAATGACTCTTTCAGCTACTTATAGGGCAATTCAAGCATCTTTCTACCTTCTAAACTCAGGGTGACCTGAATTCCTCTTCCAAGACAGATTCTTTGAGTCCTATGCCAAATGCATTCACTCAACTCTACAGGGTCAAGGCCTTGGCTGATTTTAAGTTTTCAAAGTCAATGGGTTTTTTTTTTCTTAGTATTCCTTCCAAACCCCTTTCAGTTCTGTTCTACTTGGCCCCATTCTTCTACAGAGAACCCTACCTGTTATGTGGTATGATCGAACTTCGCAAGACTGGTCTCTGGTCTCGATAAGTTAGAGACCTGAAAGAGTCTCTTGGCTTGATTTTTACCTTCCAAAAATCTGTGCGTTATCACCAGCAGGTAACAGCGGGTCAGAAAATCTTCAAATAAATGAAATAGTCTTTCTACCAGCAGTTTCTTCAATTTAAAAAAAAAAAGATAAACTAAAAAGATATCAAATACTATAAAAAGCAAGGATAAATGTTTTGTCAAACTTTCCTTGTGGTAGACAAAGTGTGTCCACGTGTGTGTAAGAGAACAAAGAGAGACGTTGAGTTGGAGATTTCTGACTGAAGCCTATACCTTTTTTATTTTTTTAAATTTAATTCTATTTGTAATTCATTTTTTACACCTCATATTCCATTCCCTGTCCCTCCCCATCCACTCTCCAACTGCTCCACATCCTACACATCCTCCCCACCCCACCCCGCCCTACCCCACCCCTTCTCCACGTGGATGCCACCAATCCCCACCCCACCTGACCTCTAAACACCCTGGGGCCTTCAGTCTCTTGAGGGTTAGGTGCATCATCTCTGAATGAACATGGACCTGGAAGTCCTCTACTGTATGTGTATTGGGGGCCTCATATCAGCTGGTATATGCTGTCTGTTTGCTGGTCCAATATTTGAAAGATCTCGGGGGTGCAGGAGGACCTGCTAGCAGCCTTAATTAATCTGCACCCCCGAGATCTTTCAAATATTGGACCGTCAAACAGACAGCATACACCAGCTGATATGAGGCCTCCAACACACAGAGTTCTCTAGACCTACTACTTATCTCTTATTATTTAAAATAATCTCAGGGAGAAAAAGAACACTGACTATGGCATTGTCTCTACTTTAGCACAGGAAGACCATCTTGGAAGACTTTCCAACTTTTTCTCTTATGGTTGTAAACGCCATTATCATCTTATTGCATAAAAATAACATATAAAGGTTATAGACCATAAAGTTTTGAAGTGAGGTTGTAAATTGTGTAAGCATATCTGTACATATACATATTCATGCTGTGATGCACTTGAATGATGAGGAATACTCTGCCCCATTGCCACAATGCTTCCTTTCTACAACATGTTCTGGAGATGTCTGCATTGTCCCCTCTCTGTCCAGATGACTAATGTGAGGAGGTAACTTTGGAAATTACATTGCAATGTCATCATCCATATTGCAATTGTGGACAAAATTGATTAGAATAATATTGAAACTCCCCCAAGGGACTCTACAATTGTAAGTCAAGTCTCAAATGGAAAAGGTTTCTTGAAAAGTTGGCAGATGTCTTAATGAATATGAAGCATTGTAGTAATATATTAGGGCAATTTGTTCATTATTGACAAGCAGATCACTAAACTATATAAATTACTGGATGAGTCAGGCAGAATTACTTTTCTTTCAGTGAATGGTTAATCAAATATCATTCTTAAATGTTCATTTGTTTAACTTTTTTGATGTGCATATTAGTAGACAAACAGTGGCCCTATATCTAGAGTGGTAAGTTGGCCTTGAATGTGGCAAATCTAAATATTTGAATTTATATCAAACAGGAACCAAATGCAACCATAAGATTGGCATCTACTATTTGAGCCAATGGTAGACCATATCAAAACGTCAGGATTTTTTTGTTTCCTTTAATAAGCCCATTTACTTGGCATTCTGTTTTTTCCTTCTCTGTTTTTGTTTTTAAACAGCCTTTCATAAAAGAATGGTATTGAAATAAATCACCGAAGAGCAGATAGAGCTGTTTAACAAATAAAGTAATTATATATCCCCTGATCCGCCGTGCCAGGGGTTTGTAAATGATTTAAAACTTTGTTTCCAAGGACCTGCCCAAGCACAGAAGCTCTGTGTACATCAGCAACCAGGACAAATTTATTCTAATAGATTTTTACTCCAAGAACACGACTCTTTCTGTTTCATATTGCACATGAATATTAAATAAACTACCTGCTGGCAACTACACAATATTTTAGTCCCTAATTTTAAAAGTACACTGTATTTTAATACCTATTTTTAAACAGATATCAATTTTATGGAGCAGTACATGAGTTGTTGATGGATAAATCACCCAAGCATGGTTAAAGAGAGCCGAATCTCCAGCTGGTACCAGACCCATTTAATTGTATCTTCTGACCTCACCTCACCTGAGCTGCATTAAAATCATAATACAGTTCAAGTGTAAAAATGATATACTGTTTGTTCGCCCTGTTTATAGAGGGGCAAACATACAGTTAAATTCATATGTTTAAAATTAGTGTAGTCGTTTGAAAAGGTTGAGTTAGATCAAACTGCCTCTCAGCATTTTCTCTGCCCTTTTTCTACTTAAATGGTTAAGCCTCTATAGCCAGATGAGTGCAGCTGTTAGGGAAGTTGTAGACACTTTTCTTGATACCAAGAAGATTTCTGCTCTCCATCCAATAGAGAGGCTCTCAAGCATCCCATAATAATGGATCAGTACATTAATAAATGTATTCTGCTGGCAAAAGGTATGGATTTCTGCGTGTTCTTAATCATTTATCAATGTGTTATTATTTTTGAGATGGCCCAAACGGCAACCCCTGAGATTTTCTGTTAGGGTAAGATATCCTTGTGATAATTTTTTTTCATAAATTAAAGTGCTTAGGTGTTTCTCTTTTATGAGCTGGGATCTGGGTTATTTTCAACAATGTTGCTGCTAAAGCCAGAAACAACATGATCTTATGCTGTTTACCAAACCTGAGTTAGAATATTGAAAGTCACCATTGCATTTGAATTTGGTCTGAAGAAATGCTTGCCCTGTTATATACTACGTGTAAACATTTCACACATCAGATAGATTTGGTACTCCTTCACACAATATGAACTTGAGGGTGTGCAAGGTTCCTAGGAGTGAGGACCAAATCTCTGTCCCTCTCTAAAACAAAGCAGATTCCAAGTAGTAAACATAAAATGAACCCACAAGTGTACCAACAAACCCATTATTTCGGAGTTTCTATAAAAACTGTGCCAAATGGAGAAGATATGAGACCCTATTGTACAAAGGAGAAGGAACATAGCTCTTTAACGACAGAACCAGAATTTGAAGATGCATCTCATACTGGATTCCATGCTTTAAAATGCTGTGATGATAACCTAATCACATTGCATATTAGCCGCTGTTTTCTAAAAATCATAACCATGTACATGCAGAAAATTATTGAGAGAACTGGCTTAGATGAGAACAGAAGCTGTGATGTCCTACAGTAGGATAACTGCATGTATGACCATGAGAGATGTCAACAGTGAGGCTCTGTTCAAGTCAGTAAGCTTTATAATGAGGGGACACCAGTGCAAAATCTAGAGAAATTCTGATATCGTGGAGCAAGAGCAGTGGCAAAAACTTGCCTTCCTTTTATTATTTTAGTCTATCGAGAACCTCAGTTTACTGGTTGGTGCTCATCCACATTGGATAAAAACGGGTCATCTATTCTAGATTTCATGATTTAAATAATCTATGCCTTCCAAAAATATCCTCATAAATACCCCTGGAAATACTGCCTTATCAACTGCCTACTATTTTTTTAATACAGTCAAGTTAATGCTCAAATTTAGATACCAAAAGTCTACTGTTTGCCAAGGTGGGGGTACACACATACACACACACTTAAATCATCCTAATTTCCAAATAAGATATAGCAAAGCATAACTGTACAGATAAACCCCCATCTGTACAAACAAATCCACACTAATCCCTTCCCTAAAAAGAGGGCATAACGCCCCAAGGAATGGGATTGTTCTCCCAATTTCCCGTATCTTGAATTCTATATTTAATATCTCTTCTGCTTAATGATAAGGCTATAAGAGAGAAAATAAAACAGTGTGTTGCTTGCTCTGTGGATATTCACATACCAGGAAAATGGAAGCTAGGGGGCATCCAGTAGTGGAGCCGTAGACCAAGGTCCTCTTGGTAGTCAGGAACCATCAGTATTATCACTTCCTTAGTCTGTTAATTCAGAAACTCCAAGTAACTGAGAAGTGGTCTTAGCTTCTAATTCAATAGAATCATTTTTGATTGCCTGGTGGAAGCATTGCTCCCTGAGTAACTAAGGCCTATAAAGCACTGAATCATGGTAACAGAAATAGAGAGTTCACCAGTGGGCCAGGAAGAGTAAAGATGAGGGGTGCCCTCCCTTTTCTTCTTCTGAATCCTCAGACCCACCAAATTTGGTTGCCTTTGTTCTGTTTTGTTTTGCTGGCAAGAATCCATTTGAGACATTGCTCTGCTTCCTCAACTGTGTACCACAGTCAGATGATAATCAGCAGTTTCACCTGAGATTCTGGTAAAACACAAAATGTGGCTCTGTCTCAAACATGACAAAAACAAAAATCACCGTGCCTTGTGCCACTACAAAGTTCTATCCAACTTCTCCAAATTTCTTTCTCAATTCTCTTATCACATTCTTACCAATTTCCTGACTACCCAGCCAATCCATTAGCTAATAGACATGAAAGCAGTGTATAATCACACATAACATTTCTCCTTTAAACCGAAGCCAACAGTCAAGGAAATCAACCATCTTAAGTTCTGCCCACTGAGATTCTTCTTTGCTGCTGTTCTTCAAGGAGGTCCCAGAAATAGGACACAGGGCTGTAAGTGTCCACCTTTTTGGGTTATGCCTACTTATTATATAGAGTCGTCTGTGAAATAGGCCCCGATCTTCTCTTCTTCAGTCAATTGAAAATAGGAGCTGGAGGTGCAGGCTGGAGAACAGAAGGCACTATAGACACAGAAACTTTAGGCACCCCAGCCACTTCTTTCTGCAACACTGGGTTCTAATCTGGACAAGTTGCTGCCAATCCCCCACACCCCACAATGTTGCGACATGTTTTCTACAAACTAAGACTGACTACATCTCTTCAGTCAATCTGTGCCTTCAAAACCCATTTAAAGTAAAGGGCATATGTATAGTCTTTGTCTTATAAAATGCCTTACAAACTTTCTTCTCCCCACAGCTCATCTTTCCTCTCCCAACACTTCTTTCTAATCCTTTTTTCTAGCCTTGCTGATGTTCTGATAGATTCTGTTAGCCCTTTCTTGCATTTGGAGCTTTTCTTCTCTACATGGAATACTTTGTTCACCAGAGACACACCCACAGACCGCACACCCTTTAGTATACGTGAGTCCTACTCATTCTTCAAGAGAAAATTCAGATTGTTGTGAATGTGTTGAGAAGTGAGTATATCAGAGAGCAAAAGTTGAATAGAAAGTCTATATTGCCAGCTGATGGCTGCATTGGGAACTTTGCCAAACAGCCTCAACTCATGCCATCCTTTGTCTTTGATGCACAAAACCCACATTCTGCTTGACAAACTGTAATGATCAAGAACAGTTAGCAAGGAATGAAATCACAGAAGCCAAAGAGCATGGTTAGTTAGTACCTTTGGGGACTTTGCCAGATCGTGGGATGATATAATAGGTCTTTAATGGATTGGGTCCTTGTTCCACTTTTTTAGAAAATGTCAAGGCCTACATGCTGAGTTTTAAGGCCACCATGGTGCCTCCAACATGGTGTCAATTTTGCTAAGGTTTGATGATCTGTTACAAATGAACTTGGTAGTAGAAGTCTACTACATGTAGTCTTGCCTGGCAGGTGCAAAACTCTGGTTTCAATCTCTGATGTTTCAAGAAATCAAAACTAACTTGAAATATTATTCCATTCACGGTCATCCCTAATCATTCTTCTAAGAAAATGGCCTTGTGTCTCAGCCATACTCTTGAATATTTCTCCCATTGGACCGTGCACTGGATGTTTGAGTGGGCTGTTTCCCTATCTTCTTTTATAGACCGTATATTTAATGAGAAAAGCATTGTCTTTTCACATAGCCGTATGTCCACGGTGCTTGTACAATTCTGGACTCCTCATAGAAACAAACAGACAAATGTTTGATCATGTTAGGATGTAGCTCATAAATGGAGTGCTTGCTTGTTAAAGCCCCTGAATTTGATTCCTGATTCTGCAAAACAAAACCAAGTTGATATATGAATGAGAAAAAGAAATAAAGGGTACAAAGAAGGAAAAAGAGAAAGAAACAAAAAGGGGTAGACAGAATGGAGGAAGGGAAATGGAGACAGAAAAGAAATGAAGAGCTGGGGAGATGGGACCTGGGTTTATCAGCTCTCTGGTGCCTATGAGAAAATTTGTCCTACATGTGCATGTCAATGCTTGGGGATGGAGACAATTGAATCAGGAGGTGGCTGGCTACTAAGCTAGCTTACCCAACTCCAGATTTAATGAGGAACCCTGATTCAAAAATATTACACAGAGGAAAATGAAGAAGACACCTAAAATGTTTATTTTTCTCTGGCCTAAAAACATATACCCAGAAGACAAGCATGTGTGCACATGCACACACACACATACACACACACATGCACACACATACACACACATACACACACATACACACACATGCACACACATACACACACACATACACACACATACACACACACACA
>NC_034592.1:44110558-44116401 GCF_900095145.1 Mus pahari | reverse complement strand
ACACACACACACACACACACACACACACACAAATACTGTATACTCCTAAAATCTGGAAATGAAAATGAGACATAAAACAATGTGACCAAGAACCCCCAAATGGTTACTTTGCTTCTTTAGATAACTTAAACTTTATTGTTCCAAACAACTCTCTACAGAAAGAAGACCTCTGGATGCAGAGCGCCTCCTCAAGCAACTCTGGATGACTCTCTGTGTTTACACCTCTATAAAGCAATGGGGGTTTCAGCTGTTTGCTCCACTATGAGTTAGAGGTCAGCTTATGCTCTGAAGTGAGTTCTAGATCAGCCTTAGCTGCACCTGCACTGCATTTTAACTAATTCAATAACTCCGGAAACAGAAAAGGCATAGCTACTATAACTGCTCATAACACAATTTAAGAAGATAAATTCTACCTCATAATATTCTAGAGGTAAGATATAGAAAAGTTGGGCAAATGCCTAAGAATCTACTGATGAGTTTTGTTTGTCATTTTTATTTTTGTCAAGATGTCAACAACATCTTCTATAGGGTCTTAAAGGTGTTTGAAATGATGGATTATGCCATACCTGACCCATGGATGTGGAAGCGGCCAGTCCGCATGAGTACACATTAATAATTCTAATAGGTAACAATTGAATGTACCTGTGATGAGCTAGGCAGGTGCAAAAAAGCATTTACATCTTTATTCCACTTAATCTCCTAGAATTAAAGAAAAAAAAAAGGAAAGAAAGAACAAAGAAATGTATTACCACTACTCCAGCTGTGAGAAGTCCTAACACAGAGAGGAATTTATGAAATTCTCCCATGACGATATGATAATGAGCTTGTGAACAAAGGCATTCCATGGCAAGGGCCAGCATTCTCCAACACTGTTCCTCAACCCAGTTCTATGGCTTGCATTTCCTCGAATGCCCATAGAAGGATGTCAGGCTGAGACAGTCAAGGAAAATCCATGACCTCAAGAAAATGCCATCCTTCAGAATGGCACTCTGACCTGAGTTACATAGAGATGTCAGTCAAAAACAGAAAAGAGGGCCAGCAAGCCCTGACATTGAAGTGCACACCTAAATTAGTCCTTTGAGACTTCTTTTTACTTGTACTTATTAAGACACCTGAATTTTGAGATACAATTATTTGTTTTCTACCTTTTCCTCCATGTAAATAGGAGAACAGCATGTCATAGAGTCCATACGTTACCAAAAAAAAATCATGTTTTCCAGTAGAATTAAAAAATAATCAATAAAGTCTTTGGTGCATGACACTGGGGTAAATGTGTGATAACCTAATCTTTGGAGGAATTGTTAAGAGCCATGGTTTGTAGTGTTAGTCACTTTGCTTGGAGTAAAGACTACTTACATGGCCATTGCCAACATACTATCATGGAAGGAGGCTAACAAAAAGTTCTTACCAGGTAAGTACACATGAAGACTCTAGCGCATGACATGGTGGCCACTCGAGAAAATCTACATCGCACCAAAGAGATAAGAAAGGAGGGCTGGGGAGATAGTGTGGTTAGTTTGTAAAGTGCTTCTGGTTGCAAAAACACCAGGAGCCAAGTTTGATCCCTATTACCCATGCACTTGGCATCCCGGCAACGGAGAGATAAGGAAGGCCTGGGGTTTACTGGGTAACCAGCCTAACCTACATGGTGAGTCACAACCCATCCAGAAACCAGTCTGAAGAGCTCAAAACAATGGTGGGTGGTGCCTGAGGAAAAGCACCAATGATTCTTCTTTGGCCTATGTGTCTAAGCACACACAAACAAAATATTAAGGAAAACATGGGTTATCCTTTCTTGATAGAGGTTCTGTTTAAAAGCACCCTACTGGGAGGAATTCAAAGCTGGTTATTTGTTTTTTTCTGTTACCCATTTAGAGCTCCTGAGCAGCCCACTCATCAAAACTATGGGCATTTTTAACCCTCTTTACTTTCCCAGATTCCATAATACTTCATAATCTCTCAGAGAACATGGGGGATTTCATAATTGTCTAGCCTGAGAGTAGCCCAAAGATGATACAAAAACTTTGCTGTTGGTAAACAAATAAATCTTTGAAAGATCCTATTTCAGTAAAAAGCAATCATATGTATTTCTTTATTAGCAACCACAGGTCCTGAGTTTCCACCTGGATTATGGACTGAATGTAGAATTTGCCTGCTTTGTTGATTTACAGTTAATCCATAGCATTACCCTTTACCATAGTTATTTGTAGCTGGCGATTATGACCTGTGGACTTGTGATTAAGGAGTAATTAATTTTCCATACTTATCATCACTAATGAAATTTTACGTGAAATGAGAAGTAACTACAGAATTAGCATTTGCATCTACTTAGCAGCTTGCCTTCCTATTACAACAATTTAAGTGCTTGAAGTCCATCCTCACCAAGGGCTCGAGAACAGGGTGCAAAGGAGCAAGGCACAGAGAGCTGAGTCAGCACACAAACAAACAGCGGAGTCTTAACTCAGAGGATGTTACATGCGTTTACGGACATGGCTTATTGGTTTATTGCAGATGTACTGGATAATAAAAAGAATGAATAATTATATTAAAATTTTCTTATAGGCAGTCACATTGAAATGAGGACATAAAGGAGACTATAGAGAATGTATAAAAAGGTATATGTATTAGCCCACAAAAGGTTCTAGGACACTTTGATTCTTTTTTTTTTTTTTTTTTTTTTTTAAATGAAAAAAGATCAGGAAACGGTCAACTACTGTAAATTCTTAAAACATTTGCCAAGCAGACTCGCCCAGATTAAGGAAGTTTAAGCCCTCTCTCTTTGATGCTACCAGTGTTCCCAGAGACTAGTGCGAGGTTTTGTCATTCCTGGAAGGGACAAGACATCCAGAAATTGGTAGCCAAGAGTGGTGAGAGAGAAACAATAAGCACCACTTCAAATGCTGACATGAGAGTGATGCAGAGCCATGAGCTTCCTTGGGAGATTTTACACATTAGGAAAAAAAACAGTGACTTGTGCTCACTTTTTTAAAACAATTGTCCCATTTCTTCCTTATCATGAATAGTTATATAAATGCCATTATTGTTTTTTATTTTCCATTTCCATAAAATATTATGTAAATAAAAATATACTGACCTTTAACTGCAGATACAAGTACAACAACATATTATTGCCACTTTCTCAAATCCTAAGCTGAGATGCTAGCTAAGCAGATTTGGTTTCTTCAGAAGACTCATAGTACATCCAGGCATAAAATACTAGTAAATAAATGTTTGCTTTTTATTTAAAAGTAAAATGGAATTGGCCTCCTGATCAAAGATGGGTTTTGCCACTTTAGCAATAGGTAATCCTTAGACCTCTAGGCATTTGAGGGAAGAGGGATAACTTTTCCAATATGAAGGTGTCACTTGTCACTTGAAATACTCTCTAATACTGATTTCCATAGGAGGCCAGCAAGAGGGCTCAGCTGATAAAGGTGCTTGCTGCCAAGCTGGATGAACTGAGTTTAATCCCCAGAACCAATATGGAAGGAGAAAACTAGCCCTCCACAAGTTGTTCTCTGACCTCCACATGCTTTCCGTGGCACACACACAGATGGTAGATGATAGATAGATAGATGATAGATAGATGAGAGAGAGATAGAGAGGTAGATCTTATGGTTTATTGACAGATAAATAACATAGATGATAGATACACAATGATAAATAGCTTATATGATTGGTAGATAATATGATAGACAAGTGATAGATAGCAAATAAATGGGTGATAGGTAAATAGATGACAGATAAATAGATGATAGTTTATATGATTGATAGATAATATTATAGATAAATGATATAAATAAATAGATGATAGGTAGATAGGCAGATAGTTGATAGATAAATACATGATAGATATAGATGATAGATAGATAGATAGATAGATAGATAGATAGATAGATATCTAATATCATATTGTCTAATATGAAGCAATGGAATAAAATCCCAACAAATATTCTGACCTTTTAAAACCACTTCCTCCTTCAATTTAGCTTCCTGACAGAGAAAGATGAAATTCACCAAGTACAAAATTATTTGGGGGGGGGGGGTTATAGAATGAAATGCTACTGTGAAAATTTCTCCTATACGTTTGATTAAAAGATAATTTATATAAAAAGAATAAATTAACTGTATCCTTCCCGAGATCAAGAATTTTTTTGAATATGAAGTATAACATGGCTCAGTCTGAGATTGCTCCAGACAGGGTATTTATCCTGCACCAATCACATTGGATTCTAGGAGTAAAGGTCAGATCCTCAGTGGGCACCCTGAACTTCTGCTTAGTATGAGGCTCTTTGATACAGTCTGAGAGAAGCGGTTGTCAAAAGGAGACCTCTGCCTTCAACAGTGAATAACTTGCACGCACTTCTTCTGTTCGCCATGCCTATATGTTTTGTCTCAATTTAATATCTAAGGTTGCTCACCAAAACATTACTAGATGCATACTACTGGTTAATGAACATGCCTTTCATCTCAACATCAAGGTGCACATATTCGAAATCAGAATGATAATGGTTGTTCCTAAAGTCATCTGGCAGACTGGGACATAAGCCTCGGGATTCTCAGCCTGTGAAATGACTAGTCAAGCTGGAGCTCCTGGAGAAAATGACTGTTACTGATTGCTATCAACTCCAAGCACAGGAAACAAGAAGCTTCTGAAAGCTCATGCGTCAAACTCGTCAACCTTAGACCTGGCAGGCCAGCTTGACTTTCAAGGACCTCGCTAAAGCCCTGCATTTCAAGTTTTATATATAAACCATAGCCAATTAAATTTGTATTCCAGCCATTATGGTAAGGTCAGTCTGGGGAAAGCACTCGTTTCTTTTGTTTCTGTCTTTAAATTCTTTCCTTGAAGCATGCATGAACTTCAGTGGTCTTCATGGAGCACTTGTAGAGAAGAAGGGATACACAGTGGGGAAAAGCTGAATTGTGAAGTAGCTCTAACAGCTATTTCAGGCAAAGCCATCAAGAGTCAGGAGATGGGCTGGCCTGCAAAGTTGTCTCACTCTGATTTCAGGAGGCTAGCTTTCTCCTGTCACATTAACCAAACGCGGGGAACAGGCTGACATGGCCTTGGGTGACACAGACCCTTCTGGCTGAGGACAATTACTAGACGTGGGCTCAGCTGTGAATCTCAGTAACCAATTCTCCTGCTGCCAACGCAGTGTCTGTGACCTGAAGCAGGAGAGTTCTGGCCTACCAGCACTCACTGAACGATTCTTACCTAGAAAATCATTTTGATCTCCTTTCTTCGGCCTTGCTACAGGATTCTAATTATCTTTATGACACAGGTCAAGCGCCAACCTATTTTGATTTTTGTTATTCTAAGCTAAAATATTTCCACCCTTATGAACTTTTACTATATTTAAGATTTCTGTTCATAGTTTGGTTCCAAGCACTGTATTGGGTAGGAATAGAGGTTGAAAACCTGCTCCCTTCAACATAGGCAGTATTTTTTTTTTTTCCCGGAAAGCTCTGATAAGCAAGGAGTGTTTATTTTAGATCAGATCAATCAAAGATGGGTGACTGGCACCTGGGATACAGTGAAATAGAGGCAGTAGCCTTGAGTGTGGTTCCATACAGTTTTATATTTTCACCAATCTGATCCAAGCATCTAAGGAGATATAATTTTTTTCCACTGGTATTTGACTAATACCGTTTGCTGGGTTAGTGTGACACAGAGTATCATAAATTAGGGCAGCTGTCCTTGTCTCAACTATTGTGGGAACCTTGGTGTCCCGCGCTACCTTCTCGCCAGCAAGAAAAGACGCGGCACACAAACAGGATCCTTCTGCAGCAAAGCTTTAATGCTCTTGAGAGGGAGAGCATAAGCTTCCAACAGGCAA
>NC_034592.1:44096951-44110547 GCF_900095145.1 Mus pahari | reverse complement strand
ACAAGGGAGTGGAAATCTACCCAGCACATGCGCAGCTGCCTTGTTTGTTTGTTAGAGCACAGGACATCAGCGCTATCTTGTAATGGCGAATGTGAGGGCGGCTCCCCACACCTTGGTACACTCCTGGCCCCCAAGCAGAAAAGCAGTGGAGGGATACAAAAGGTAGTAATCTAATAGAGGGTACAAAGTTCAAGGGGGGGGAGGGGGCGTGGCACATGCCTTTAATTCCAGCACTCAGGAAGCAGAGGCAGGCAGATCTCTATGAGTTCAAGACGAAGCCTAATCTACTTAGCAAGTTTCAGGTTAACCAGAGATACCTAATGAGACTCAAGTGCTCTCTCTGTCTCTCTCTGTCTCTGTCTCTCTCTGTCTCTGTCTCTGTCTCTCTCTCTCTGTCTCTTTCCCTCTCTCTCTCTGTCTCTCTCTCTGTCTCTGTCTCTGTCTCTCTCTCTCTCTCTCTCTCTCTCTCTCTCTGTGTGTGTGTGTGTGTGTGTGTATTAGAGAGATTAATTAATGATTGGTTCACACACTAATGGTTATAGGCCTTCCAGTGTTTTTAAAGGATGTTATTGGTTATTTCTACAATTATCATTTGTAGATAATTGGTCTTAGCAAACACCCATAAAGCAATGTATTACTAATAAATTATCACCCTGTGATTACTATTTTTCTCCACTATTTTTTTTCTTTTTTTCTTTTTTTTCTTTTTTTGTTTGTTTGTTTCAATGGTTTCTCATGCAATTGCTCATCTTGCAAATGGCTCATGCTTCTGTTTTTCACTTATTCTTAATACTAGCCATTACCTCCTTGTGGAGCTGACCATGCCCAATCAAAGTGGGACCATGGAATTTTCTAATGCTGATAACAGTTACCCAACTGATGGAATTAACAGATATAAATCACAATTAAGAAAGTGAATTAAATCCAAGTGCTAGCCTAAGCTACCTTTTAATCTTTTTGCCTTAGACCTGTGGGTTTCAGAGTTTTCTTTTTATGCTTTGTCAATAAAATTGAATATTATCAACATTAGCAGGTACAGTCTGACATATTTTCAAACAGTAAGCCTGAAAAACAAGAGGTCAGGTTACCAATTAGTGTTAAAGAATGATACATGATTTCCCATAGGATTGTAGGTTACTTGACTATTTCACTAGATTTTTCTTGTTCTTTCCCAAATATAGAAAATTCTCACTCTACAAAGTCTGCTCAATCTAAACTTCAAAAATGACCTCCAGCGTACATACTTTGTTCAAGATGGGGGAATCATTTCCTGAATTTTAACTGGGCCAAAGAGACATATGTGTATGCATATCCATGATATTCTCATAAATACATAATATGTTACATATACAAATGTTTTATACTTTTTTCATAATGAACAATATGTAGACAAACACAGACACTAAGACAAGTGCAAACATAAATAGGAGCAGCTTTGACCAGTCTGTCAAAGAAAATGGGCAGTGCCTTCAGAGGTCAATAATTTGTCCAGTAATAAAATATTTTGTGCTTGAAATTTTTCCTCTACCCTAAAATAAGAATTTTATATTGGTGAAGCCCAATTGTTCCATCATTGTGTTACCTTTTTTCCTTAGTAATGGTGACAGAGAATAAGAACCTAGCAGAGGTAAGAAAGAACCTTAAACCAGATGTGGTGAGCACATCTTTAATCTGAGCACTGGAGGCAGAGGCAGGTGGTTTTCCATGAGTTTGAGGCCTCGCTGGACCACATAGTACATACTAGGCCAGCAGGGCTACCTAGAGAGAGCCTGTCTCCAAGAGAAAGAAAGAGAGAAAGAGAGAGAGAGAGGGAGAGAGAGAGAGAGAGAGAGAGAGAGAGAGAGAGAGAGAGAAGAAGAAGAAGAAGAAGAAGAAGAAGAAGAAGAAGAAGAAGAAGAAGGAGGAGGAGGAGGAGGAGGAGGAGGAGGAGCAAGGGAGGGAGGGAGGGAGGGAGGGAGGGAAAGAAGGAATTAAGGAAAGAAGGAAGGAAGGAAGGAAGGAAGGAAGGAAGGAAGGAAGGAAGGAAGGAAGGAAGGAAGGAAGGAATTAAGGAAAGAAGGAAGGAAGGAAGGAAGGAAGGAAGGAAGGAAGGAAGGAAGGAAGGAAGGGATCTTAAAAAATAACATTGTCACACATTGACTTTAACTGATCCCTAAACTGACAAATTATGGCAAGCACTATAAAGACATCTCATGAGGAAACAGTGCATTCCCGGATGCCCAAGAAGCATCTCCATTATCTGCCATTCTCCAGTCAAATTCCCTGTTGGACCCAGATTTTGCTAGTACAAAGCTCTTTCCACGTCTACTACTACTTAATAAAATGGAGAGGGTCGAAGTGCAAGCAGTAATTGCTTTGGGCACTTTAGAAAATCATTTTCTTTCCATACCTATTATTTTCTCTAAAGTGTTCTTCTGCAGTCTTTACCCATCATTCTTTGTATTGTAGACCAACATGTTGCAGGGTGGGGGTAGGGGGGGTCCCTCTACCTGCTAAATCTCTTTAAGTTTGAAACCCAGTAACCAGGATAAATATGCTCTTGGTGTTATATTCCTGAGAGTAAGTTGGTTTAAAAAGTATATGATATTTATGGCATATTCATAGCATAATTGAGATTTAGGGATAGACTCAGAAAAAAAAGAAACAAAATATTTGAGAATATAGTCAAAATGAGTAAAAATCTTCAGCAACTCTGCATTAAATCCCTGTGGAATAATGACTTTATAAAAAGTACTTATACAGTCAGAGCCTAGGCATAGGTGTTTGAGAAAGACTGCACGAATGGCCTACATTTTCAAAGCTACTGTGTCATTCTCTGGAGGTTTCTGCCAACCATCCTGGTAATATGCCCATGCTCCTGAATCTCTTGCTTAATTTCTTCCTTCAGTCTTTTCTAATGAACTGATCTCTTTCCTTGACTTTGCTACTAATCCAGGCCCAGGACTGAATGTGTCGCCTCACCTCCACTACCTCAGAAGCATTGTCTTGAGTGGTTTGCCCCATCCACTGCCCCAGTGTCATGGAAAATCAAAAGGAAAAGTGTTCCGTGTTAAATTCCACAGACACTCTCTTGAATTTCCTCCAGGGAAGCAATCATTACTTTGAGTTCTAATCTGTATGAACAATGGGAGTTTTCACTACTGTATTAAATCTTTCTCCATTTTCCTCTCCAGCTTCACTGCTACAGCAAATAGCAGCATTTGCTATAATATGAATACGTAATTATACCTTAAAGCTTTTGTTCCATAATCATCACATCCTACAGTAAAAATGAGCCATGTTTAAAACAACAACAACAACTACTACTACTACTACTACTACTACTACTACTACTACTACTACTACTACTACTACTCAAGGCTTTAGAATGAGAAGGAAAGAATTTCTGAAGTCATTTAAGAATTTAGGAGCTAGGGAATATACTTCAGTCCAGACTTAGTAATTTCTCTGTGTGGTACATTTTCCTATTGCAGTGACAAAGAACGTAGTGTTGGATTTGGTGGGGTTTTTTTTTTTTTTTCATTCCTATAGCCCTTTTATTCCAAGATCATAAATATGCTACAACTATTAATTAATTAAGTGTTCCAGCCTTCCCAGTGAAGTAGGTGAGTTTCCTGTCTCCAACTGTGGCCAGCGCTCAGGGACTGCTGAAATCTTGCCTAATGCAGCTAATCAGCCAGTGCTACACCACTAGGGACAATTTCTGGTCCCAGCTGGAGATCAACTTGTGCCCTGAAGAAATGGGACTTGATAGCCCTTCAAGTTTTCATTCTACCCTCTGTCGCTACTGTTGATCCTCTTAGCCATATCAATATCTAGTTCTTTGGGTCTATTACAAAGCTGTTGATCCACAGGGCATCTATGGTCTGAAAGAAATCACATGCAAAAGGCAAACAAACAAACAGATCTGCATCCTCCATCTTTAGTATGAACTTCCATCTGTAGCAGGGACATGCATCTAATTGATATTGTGCTTACCCCTCAGAGGAGGCTGGGAGCCATCCCAACCCCCAACTCTTGGTTCTGATGTCAAATCTGAGGGCACACAAAGACTTATCATTTACAAAAGGAATCTTGTATGGGGACCAGGGCTGTATCTGCCCACTAGGTGGATTTAAAAGCAGTAAAAGGAGTCGGCCAGAGATTTTCTCAGTGACAGTGAAGGAGTGGATGCTGGGCTAGGCCACCATGTGTACTCATGATTTGACAAACATACTAATGCCAAAGGTACAAGCAGGATGGCTATCTTACCAACATGCCCGATAAGGACAGAGAGGAAAGAAAGAACGGTATGGGAGAGCCATCAACAAACATCGAAGAGTAAGGTATTTATCAATCAATATTCTGAACAAAACTCTTAGGTCATCTAGAGATGCAGTGTATGTAACTCTGAAAGAATTACCTGTGGAGGATGAAGATTTGCAAGGGTGAGAGAAATAAATATCTAAAATAGCTTATATTTAGGAATAAAATACAATATTATAGAAGGCTTGTGACGTAAAAAAAAAAAAAAAACTTCTGTCCAACCTTTATGAGGTTTCTAATTGCTTTGTTTCTCAGGCTGGTCTTGGATTTCTTTTCCCCAGGTCTCCAGATTAACTGGGACAGTAGACAGGGGCCCTCTGCCACTTTAGATACCTCCTTCTAATAACTATTATTGAAAAACAGAGAGGCTCTCACCAGGGTGCCACAGAGCTGCAATTTTGCCCTTAACCTCAGAACATAACTGCCATTGAAAGTACCTCCATACCCCACCTGCAATAGCCCTAGGATTCTGATGGAGACTTGAGTCTGAGGACTTAACTACATTGAACCTGGTGGAAAATGAAGGGTGTAGCCCAGGGAACCAGAGGCAATGTCACCGACGCTGGGAGAGCATTCATTCAGCTGTGGGAATGTTTCCTCCCAATCTTACTTGCCATCATTTCAAGAACCTTATTTTTGTGGCTTTCCCTCCATAATTTCATATATTTGGAGAGAGAGAGAAAAAGAGGATAGACAGATGATAAATAGATGGATGGATGGATAGAGATAGATAGATAGATAGATAGATAGATAGATAGATAGATAGATAGATAGATAGATAGATACTTATTTATCATCAGCTTTCTGACTTCCTTTTTCATTTTTTTTTTATCAGTTTTAGGCATACATGCAATGTACTATGACCATGCTAACTTCCCATAACCCACTCATTTCTTCCCATCCCTATTCACACCTTCTTTCCCACAAGCTACCCTCCAACTTTCATATCTCTATGTGAATGTGTGCTTGAACGCATCTTGTGCAGGCAGCCACCACTGTGGTGTGTTTATGATGGCAGTGGCCGTGTCATATTCAGAAGGCTCTTTCATAGATCTCCTCCCCACCCTCCTTGGGTACCTCACTGTCCCTGCTTTCTAAAATCCCTTCTGCCTGTTCCATATTTGGTCATGTGATATAACACTGTCGAAAGAGGCTAGGCATGTAGTCTATAAAATTAAGTTTGAAGAAAGTTTTTCATTGCCCCCAACAGATCACCTATGAACAAGACATATTTCTCAATGTCCAAAATCCCTAATACGGCTCCCAGCTCAAGTCAGATAAAATGATGCAGCAAGCAACAATCGTGCCTGGGACTAGTTCAAGTGCTATCCTCAGTACCACTTGCTGTTGTTGATTTTCTTCTTCCTTGATGAAAATTAAATACTTTATAATCTGAAGCCCCATGTTTTCCTTTTATTTCCTTCTTGGTCTAAAACCACTCTCACAATATGACCAAATAGCTGCTAAACATAAAACATAATGATAAAATTTTCTTTTATCATTAAAACACATTAGTAATCTGACTTACTTTCACTCACTCAACAAGAAATTATTGGGCCACACGTTTTAAGCAAACTCTGGCAAAGCCAGTATAGGACAAATGAAGGAGTCATCTTGACATTCATTCTTCTTACAGAGCTTTGTGCCTCCAAAGTGCCTCAAAGTGAGAACATGGAAAAGCTAGTATGAAAGTGTATGCATGGGCTGGAGAGATGGCTCAGCGGTTAAGAGCACTGACTGCTCTTCTGGAGATCCTGAGTTCAAATCCCAGCAACCACATGGTGGTTCACAACCATCCGTAATGAGATCTGATGCTCTCTTCTGGTGTGTCTGNAGACAGCTACAGTGTACTTACATTAAATAAATAAATAAAAAACTGAAAGAAAGAAAGAAAGAAAGAAAGAAAGAAAGAAAGAAAGAAAGAAAGAAAGAAAGAAAGAAAGAAAGAAAGAAAGAAAGAAAAAGAATATACCTTTGTGATTCCAAGTCCCACACTCTTCACACTATGCTCGGTAGGTAGCAAGATGCTTCTAAATTGAAATTCGTCCAATTCATGGCAGTCTTTTTAATGTATATTGGACAGGAGGTCTTCCTTAAATCAAAAGACCACTGGATTCTCCACAGTCTATCCTTTCTCGGCTCACTCTGAGGATCTAGAGTTATGAATTTGTTTTTCTGAATGTTTATGTAACCTTTTTCCTATATTCCTTTAGGCTGTGAGAAAGCCTCAGTAGAGGTTTGTCCTTTGCTAACGGCAAGGAAAACAGGAGTTGGCTCTAGGCATAGTTATAAAATAAATGTTATTTTTCTTTTCCAAGAAGAAAAATAGCCACGAGAAAAACCAGTTCCCTAAATAGAGTGTGTTGCAGGGGGTTGTATTCATGACTTATTCTAGTATGGAACTGGATTATGACTTTAGGCATCTTTTTAAAAAAAATACTAAAGCCGGGGGCTGGAAAGATGGCCCAGTGGGGAGGAGCGGTGGCTGGTTAGGACTCAGGTTCTATTCCCAGTACTCACATCACAGCTTACTACCTTCTGTAATTCCAGTTCCAGGAGGTCCAGTGCCCTGTTCTGACATCTGTAGGCACCAGGCATGTGTGATACACAGAAATACATGCAGGCAAAATACCTATATACATAAATCTTTTAAAATTGAATTGGGAAAAAAGCTAATTTTATTTAAAATACTCAAGGCCAAAAATAACGTGTCTGAAGCAAACAGACCTATAAATGCCTAGGCTGTCACACAGAGCACATCTCAAAGTACCATTTGTCACCATGTTAATTCAGGTGTTTACTCCATCATCAGGAGAGGTGTTGCTGTATCTGACCTGTCCTACATCACACTGGCAAAGAACAAGTTACTCATTGGACCATGTGCTTGAAAATGTTAAAAGAAAAAAAAAAGAGCTATTCCCAAAATGTTGATTCTTCAAAATAGCACCTGTGTAGAGAGAATTGGTTTGAATGAACTTACATGTTTCTCTTGTTGCCACATAAATGGTCCAATGGTCAATTTTGTCCTCATTAAACTAATTCAAGAATGAACTTTTACATAGTGGATGGCCAGAGACAGGTGTTTTCATGTGTTGCTGAAAGGTCCTGGCACCGTGTTTTGACATGCATTAAATGTTATGAGATTTAAATGGCTGGTCAGTTTTATGATGTCTTACTGAAACTTTGAGCAATCTGTCAGAAATGGTGGAACAGTCAATACATCGCATCTAAAATCTTTCCATGTTGAGTGAGACAGTCTTAAGGGGCTTTTAACAACCTGTGTTGTGATTTAAAATCTCTGTCCCTCATTTTGAGGATAGAAAGTCTAATAGAACAGGAAATGACACAATATGACACAATTTCAGAAAAATAAAACTCACTGGACAAATGAAGCCGATGTTTGATACGGCCACTGTTCCAACAGGTAGCAAAGTTACATCTCTCTCTGAAGGTTTTTCATTGTCATTTCCATTTCATAAATAATACTTCCTATGATTGGAATAGTAAAATGTTTATCTGTTTTCTAAACAAAGGTACCAACACTAATGTGACCGATAGTGAATTATGTCTCTAAGTGGGTGGTAGCCTACAGTGGACATTGGAGTTTCACTTACTTGTTTATTAATTATGGCATGCTGTAAGTGGAACCAATGCTTAAATTCTATAATTATTTAAATTTCATCAGTTAACTTTCTCAGTTTTTGTTGTTGTTTTATTTTTTCAACTTTTTTTATTAGATATTTTCTTTATTTACATTTCAAATGCTATCCTGAAAGTTCCCTATTCCCTCCCCCCACCCTGTTCCCCTACCCACCCACTCCCACTTCTTGGCCCTGGCATTCCTCTGTACTGGGGCATACCAAGTTTGCAAGACCTACAGGCCTCTCTTCCCAATGACGGCCGACTAGGCCATCTTCTGCTTCATATGGAGCTAGAGACACAAGTTCTGGGGGTACTGGTTAGTTCATATTGTTGTTCAACCTATAGGGTTGCAGACCCCTTCAGCTCCTTGGGTTCTTTCTCTAGCTCCTCCATTGGAGGCCCTGTGTTCCATCCTATAGATGACTATGAGCATCTACTTCTCTATTTGCCAGGCACTGGCATAGCCTCATACGAGACAGCTATATCAGGGTCCTTTCAGCAAAACCTTGCTGGCATATGCAATAGTGTCTGGGTTTGGTGGCTGATGATGGGATGGATCCCCAGGGGGGGTAGTCTCTGGATAGTCCATCCTTTCGTCTTAGCTCCAAACTTTGTCACTGTAACTCCTTTCATAGGTATTTTGTTCCCTATTCTAAGGAGGAATGAAGTATCCATACGTTGGCCTTCCTTCTTCTTGGTTTTCTTGTGTTTTGCAAATTGTATCTTGGGTATTCTAAGTTTCTGGGCTAATATCCACTTATCAGTGAGTGCATATCTAGTGTTTGTTGTTGTTTTAAAATTTGGCTATGTGGCACAAAAGCTTGTGGTTTTTTTGTTTTTTGAGTTTTGGGTTTTTTGTTTTGTTTTGTTTTGTTTTGAAAATAAGACTCACTTGCCCTCTGGTTAAATAACCAGCTATCTAATTCCGTGCCTTTTAATGGAAAATTTTAGTCTCGGTGGTTTTCCACTCATTCGGCATTTATAAGAAAAATTTTCATCTTTACAAATCTAGAAGGAATGAAGCCAAAGCTTTAAAATGTTAATATTTGACCAAAAATGTGTACAACCACAACATATGCCTCTTGCCATTCATAAAACATATGCTAATGGGAAGTAAATATCATCCACCTATGACTAGATTTTCAAACTCTACACTGTTTGATAAATAACAAAAAGTATGCCTCTTTTCCCTATCACATCATAGAAAGGTGAAAATATCACCATTGTTCTTGTAGATTCATTAATCAATACCCTATTTTTATATAAAAATGAAGTTATGTCTTAGTTATTTTTGCACTGATGACAAGAAATGTAAATAAGAAATGGAGATATCTTTCTCAATGTATTTTATGCCAAAAAAGAAAAGTTATCTAAGCCACACAAATGTTTACCTGTTTTAATTATTTGTTGGCTCCCAAGTTCTTTGGGTAGACCTGCCAAATAAAAAGGATGTTTCTGGATACTCAGAACTGTATTTTACACAGAAATACAAAGCTTTAAGGAATCAAATGACTTTTAAAATTTGTTGAGGTCTTGGTGTCTTAATAATCGTTACAGTTGAGTGGTATTGCCCTTCGCTGACTACCATCACGTCTGTGTGTAAGAGAAGATGACACTGGGTCTAATGGTACTCTCTTTCCGTGTTTCTTTTCCTCACATCTGGTCGCCAAAGAGTCGTTCCGTCACCCTGCAGCCTGCTAATGAGATCCCCCATTTAATTAATACCATAAGAATTTTAATTCTGACTGAATCAATTTAACGTGATGTGATTTTGTCAGCTCTATTCCCTAAGTAAAAAGTGAGCCTGATGCTTATTACATACATCATTTCACGGGCCCTGCATTCCCTGCTGACTTAAACAAATTCTAATTAAGACTAATTAAAGCATCATTTATGAAAGCGCTTGTGATAGCTATGCAAACATTCTGGGTGGGTATGCTTTGCATAATAATTATCCTAGTTAATATTAAGGCTAGGCCTTGGCAATTAGGTCTTTGAAACAGAGAGTTATTCTGAATTTAGCCCTTTTCAGTGAGAGCAATTAATTTTTTTAAAAAGTGCTAAATTTATGTAGTGGCTTCATTAACAAAATAAATTTAGAAGTAGTAGTATTGTTTGCATTTTTAAACTAAGCATAATTCTTTATCCAGGAGACAGTTATTAAAATAAAGGGATGCAATTTTTTGAACTGGTAAGTTTATTAGAGCCGCCTGAGAAAAGGGCTCTGGAAAGTGCAGACAGGCTTCTAAATGAGCCTCACTAGTGGAAAGCGCAGCTCTTAAAGACACAGCTATCCTTAAGGAATGGGGACATCTGGGACAGTATTTTAGTTTGAAGCCTCTACTTTAAAAATAAAACTTTCCAAAATTCTGATGCAGACTCAAAGTGTCATGCAAGCAGATTAAACTCTTGAGGTTTGGCTAATGACGTCATAGGCCTACTATGCTTGCAAATGCTTCCTTACACCTGCTGAGTTTAGTGAAATTAAATATTCAGCAGCATTCATAGTTTGCTTCACCTTTGTTTTTAAAGTCTCCATTACGCTGTCAGCATTCATTGTGCCGCATAATTGAAAAGCATTAAAATGCTATAGGAACTGCTAGCCTTTCAGATGCCTATATACTTTTTCAAGGACTTTGTGGCATTGGTCAAGTGAAATTGGAAAGGATAGGGAAAGAAAAATCTGACTCCTTTGTTACATGGGTAATGGTCATTGCTAATAGATAACACACACACACACACAAAAAAAAATAAGTACAGAAGAGTAGGAAGGGGTGGGGAAAGGGGGAAGGAGGAAGCAAACTGCTTTCTCCTGCTCCAACATCTTTACCAAGTTGAGATAGAAAACAAGTCACCTGTATAAAATGGGCCCGGCAGTCCTAAGGGTACAGATACTGTCCAACACTCTTGAAAAGCAGAGAACAATTCTGCACAAAGTTCTTTGGGTGCACTGAGCATCATCGACGTCAAGAAAGGAAATTTCCATAGTTTTATGTGTCAAAGAACATAGCACCTCTCCAAATGTCTACCTCACACAGCCTCAGATTGAGAAAGTCTATATTACCTGTCGTCTGAGCCATATAATGCAATAAAGAGCATGAATAACAGACTGACTTCTCTCTGGCGATTCTGTGAGACAACCCCGATAGTATAGTGCGGTTGAATTATTAAACTGCATCACCTTCTCAAAAAGTTTCCTCAAAAATGTGATGGGCATTATACATCTTCGAGTACAGCACGGAGATGTCATGGGTGGCTGTGGCTCCTGAAGGAGCCATGTGCTTCAACATCTTTATCAACAGGAGCGTGAGAGGAACCATTAAACCCTCAAAGGACCAGAACTGAAAGGACTCTTCTTTCAACACTTTGAGAAACTGTCTGAAATGTATCTAATTGTGTGGAGCTATGGGAGTGCTTCCTCCACCTCAAACTACTGAGAAACGATTCCAAGCTGTTGAAAGTTCTGTAGGGAGAGTATGAGCTAGAGAAATGGCTCCAGGATGTAAGAGCACATGAACCAAATTTTAATCCCAGTGCCCAGTGGGATAGCTCACAACTATCTGTAGTTCCAGCTCTA
Organism: Mus pahari; assembly: GCF_900095145.1. NCBI lineage: Eukaryota > Metazoa > Chordata > Mammalia > Rodentia > Muridae > Mus > Mus pahari. The sequence goes on along the minus strand of NC_034592.1, from coordinate 44,099,023 downwards.
GGGGATCCAATGCCCACTTCTGGCTTCCTTGGACACCTGCATAAATGTGCATATATCTTTCTCTCTCTTTCTCTCTCTCTCTCTCTCTCTCTCTCTCTCTCTCTCTCTCTCTCTCTCACACACANCACACACACACACACACACCACACACACACACACACACACATCTCAACAGCCACACTTGTTCTTTTGAATGGTATCTGTTATAGTGATTCCATGCCCAACAGTGTATGAAATGCTTTAGCCATCACTTCTCAATGGTACTCATGACATGTCAATCCATCTCCAGTGCCTCACCAAATTCAATCCTGATGAGAAGAATAGGAAGATTTGGGTCATAAGAAGTACAATTGGAGACCATTAACATTTGTTTATTTCAAAACTGTCAAAATACTCAGAGCAAAGATGTCACATGATATGTATAGTAACATTGAGCTTGTCTACAAAATCATTGGATTTTGTCGTGTAGACACACTACAATTCAGACATTATGGGTATTCATGCCTTTATTACTCTTGTCAGAAAATAAATAAGGGATTCAACATATATTTAGGATAATAGTATCTTTTCACAAAAGGGTACTTTCAAAACATTGGTTAAAAGCAGTAAAGACTGTAACTCCTCTGTCCCCATGGCACTTATCCATTCTTAGTGAAGTGAATGGTGTCTTATACAGAAGCAGTTGAAAACCCTCTCTGCTTAGAGGTCAGAAGCTCCTTTAAAAATCTACAAGTATAGATTTCAGTAACCAGAAATAAGGAGTACAAATATACAAATAAGTTATTAATAACCCAGGGTAATTTTAGTGTATGTACTTACGAAGTGTGGTGATTTAGGCCAAGCTTAGATTTGTGAACCATTAAGTTAAAGAGAAGTGAACTGCTTAGAGAGAGAAGAAATGGCACTCTTATAATAGTTGTAGGCTATCCAATGCCACCCTGTGAGTACTGAGGGTGAATAGAATGTATCTACCCTTAAACCAGTATCACAGAAGACCAAGGATCAGATACTAAGCATCTTGCTGGAAACTAAACACATTTGGGTAAGATTCAGTTTCTCTAAAATAGAGTCGTGGTTTCTTTTCACCGTCAAGCCTCTGTCTCTAGTGTTAACTAAGACGACTAAAAGGTCCTGCAGGCTTCACAGAGTAAGATCTTATCTCTTCCAGTGTCCTGTGCCACACTTGCTTGCAAAATACACTTTTTGTCTTGCTCTGACTAAAAATGTTCCTTTGGACACTGCTGGATGCGATCCTGCATGGGGCTGTAGAGTCCAAGTGACACAGCTGACACAGCTGACGTGCTTGAGTTTGGGTTCACCCCTGTAGTGTAGGAAGGACTGGCAGCTGTGGCAGAATGAGAGCGAGCAAAGCTATCAATATCACTGTGTTTCCTGGAAGCTCAAAGCAACTGTGAGTGACAAGAGGCTCAGGACGAGAATTTTCATGTGTTTTCCTTTCAAGCGCATGAGGTTTGTATGGATTTAACTTGTTCAATCGAAAAGCTTATAAAGAAAATGAGGTTTCAAGATCTATATTCTCCAGTGACTAATAACTGAAAGTGGCAACTGGGGTCTAAGTGGATGTGAGCAAGTCAGGTGGGGATTGAGTTCGCCACCCCCCCAAGGGAAGGTCTATATCAGCTGTTTGTTCAAATAACAGTTCAGCCTTGGAGTGTAATACAAGGTATTCGAGTAAAATAAAAAGTAAACCCCACTCAAGGAGGCAGCAAGATCAAGACAGAATGGCTCAGAATGGAAGGCATTAAAAGCTGGAAGAGGAAGGCACATCTCAGCATGATTTCCCCAATAGAAACTCATACAGTTTAGATGTGATTCCTGCAGGCTCTTCCTACCACACTTGCCATCAGAGAAGCACAGGAAAGTACCCACCAGCGGCCAAGCATAATTCACTCCAACTCACTTGTTAACTTTGGAGCTAAATAAAGGTGGTGGGGGGAGGGGAAGGAGGGATTTGAGAAAGGGAGGTGGGACTTTCTAAATGAGTTTAGGGATTATCTGTGAGTTTCATTTAATCATTCTCTGTAAGATCCTCAAAATAATTGGAAAGTGGA